>NC_133323.1:2962239-3021811 GCF_012295235.1 Primulina huaijiensis | reverse complement strand
GTTTTTTTTTTTTTTTTTTTTGGTCATATATCAAAGTCAACTTACTTATTTTAATTCGGTCGTCTGTACTTGGGCTAAATTACAATAAGAGTCCATATTATTTAATTTCGTGTTACCTGCCATACAGTACGCGCGTGCACACACATATATATAAATAAATACTCGTCTACGTGGAGTGTCCGCGCTTACAAAGCGCGAATTAAAATACTTTTGAAAAATAATTTTTTTTGAATCATTTTTGAAATTTTTTTATTTTTAAATTAATTATAAGAAAATCATATATATACATGAGTCGAGATGAGTCGAGTAGTATGATACTCGACTCGATTCCACTTGTTTGCGCTGCTAATATGAAATATGCATGTTATTGAATCATATCTACCAATTATCGAGTTAAATCGGTTTCAGATTCGGCAAATCCAGTAAAATATTAGATTTGTCTATTTTGGATTTTTTGGATTGATTGGACTTAAATCGACATTTTATATTTTCATAAACAAAATACTTAAAAATTATATACCAAGTTTAGAATAGAAAATTGCTTTTAAATTTATAGGGAATTGGAGACCATAGATAATAGTAATTTTCGAAAAGGGTACATGTTTTGCGTGGTATAATTATAATTTCTAAAGTGAGAATAATATAAACTAATTATATATAAAGTAATTGGAACTGAGAAATGAAGCATAAAGATCACAAAAATTTGGTTGAGATCGTTTTACAGTTATTGAGATCGTTTTACAGTTAAGTTTGTGAGAAAGATCTCCAACTCGATCCGATTCATGAAAATTATTATATTTTATATTAAAAATATTATTTTTTTTATTTTAAATATGGATAAAGTTGACCGTACTTTATATAATTTCGAGGATGAAATTGGATAATTAATTGATAGTTGGAGATAATGATAATTAAGTAGGAGTATAAGAGTATTGGTAAAAACTTGTGTGAGACGGTCTCACGGGTCGTATCTGTGAGACGGATCTCTTATTTGAGTCATCCATGAAAAAGTATTAATTTTTATGCTAAGAGTATTACTTTTTATTGTGAATATGAGTAGTGTTGACCCGTCTCACAAATTAAGATCCGTGAGACGGTCTCACATGAGACCTACTCAAGAGTATTTATGGGTTAAAAAAAGTTATCAGATCAAACATGTTTCGGGTTCGTCCATCAACAATCCAATTTTTTTGTCAGATTTGGTTCAATTCGGAACCAATATTATAGATTTAGGATCAAATGAGATCAAATTAGAACGGATTCGGGCGAGTTCATACCCGATTCGGTTCGACGAGCATCACTAATCCGACTACACAGGACCATATGACTTATTTATTATTATATTTGTTGAGAAATACTTATTGATTGATTTTGAATTACAGATAAGCTTAACAGCTTGTCAAGCGACATATATCCTATGCATACGTGTATACATACATATATAGCCTACCATATAATTCCGCAGACACGTGTCCACTATATAAGCAGCGGTCGGTTTCCTCATTCGCGAGTCGCTGTAAAGAAGGGAGGATGAAAAGGAGATTTTAGAGAGATTAACCTCGCTCACTTTCGGACATCTTTGGGTTCTGTCAATGTAAATATGTAATAATCATCAGATAGAAAAAGAGTGTAATAGACGACAATCAAAGAAAGAAAGAAAGAAAGAAAGAAAGAAATTTTATTTTTCCTCTTGCTTTAACGTGGTCTACCCACCCATATCTAAATAAAATTCAAGACCTTTTCCCCCCTCATCAAACCCGTTCGTGTATGTTTTTCCAGGAATCGTGAACTGGGTTTTTCTTTCCGGAGTAAAGATTTGAGATTCAAGTTGAATTTTTAGGATTATAGCCTACTTCAAGTTTTTGCGTAGCGGGCAGCTTGGAAGATTGAGATTCAATTACTGAGGCGTGGAGTGGGCATTGAAAGTTTTAAGATTTTTCGGTATGAAGTTCTTCATAGGTGTTTTTGTGGCCTAGATTTGGTTGACCAGCTATAAAATTACAAACCCAGCTCCACATAAACCCAGCTCCACCTAAGTTAATATTTATCAAAATTCCTACTTTCTTGTTTAATTTCTTATGGTACTCGTGTCTGACCTTCAAATCGGGTTCTTGGGAGCTTCTTTCGTTCACTCGGAGATTGGTTAATTCTGTCTTTCCGTTGATTTTTTTTTAAATATATAAAGACTGAACAAGATGGCATCTGAAGTGGAAATCGATGAAGGCAATGACACTAAGGGAACTATGTGGGTTTTGGAGCAAAAGCTTGATCAGCCGATGGATGAGGAGGCTGGAAGACTCAATAACATGTATAGAGAAAAGGTGAAAGGCCCGTGCTTTCATTTTTCATGTAAATAAATGCCTACAGCGTGTGAGAGAGAGAGAGAGAGAGAGAGAGTTACTATCTCAATCAGCTACAAACTAGATTCAGACAATCTGCAGTTACTTGGTTGGGTGCCATTAAAATCAGATTCATTTTCTTTCTTTCGTTTAGATTGATTTAGTCTCTACTTCTCTTATTTAGTTGATTGGTTAAAATTATTGTGTGATGTTTTCTGCAATATTTGTAGTTATTTTATGTGTCGTTCCTTTACGTTGGAAAGTTTAAAAGCTTTAGCTATCAAGTGCATGATCTTGATGGAATATTCTAAAATGGATGAAGCAATCGATTATTCACTATTGTTATTAGCTGCTACAGTTCTATATTAATGTGGAGATCAGAGGATTACTTTGCTTCTGTTGATGATGTTGTCGACATATACTTCATCCTCTTTTATTTAAACAGAAATTCTCGGCAATTTTGCTTGTAAGGCTTGCGTTCCAGAGCCTGGGAGTGGTGTACGGAGACTTGGGTACATCGCCCTTGTATGTGTTCAACAATACTTTTCCTCATGGAATTGAAGACACGGAGGATATCATCGGTGCCCTTTCTTTGATTATATATTCCCTCACACTGATACCTCTCCTTAAATATGTATTCATCGTGTGTAAAGCAAATGATAATGGTCAAGGTAAGCTGTTGTATGCCATAAATTCTGTCACACCATTATTAATTGGTGAATTTTATATTACTTGCTATGATTGTTGTGAGATTGTCTGGTTCAGGGACTTAAAATTTCTTTACGCTGCTTTTCAAGTGAATGGAACTACTTATATGTTGTCACCATACTCCTGGAAAATAATAATTTCGCAACCAAACAAAATAATTGCTGGGAAACATGTGAACATTCAAACTACTAGCACGTGGAGTTTAATCAAACACCCTATTGTGGATAAATTAAATCAGTATAAACACACTTAATACAATATTGATCCGTTTGACCCTGTTTGACCTGTATCAGACAGGATTTTTTCATGCATATTTGAAGACGCATACTTACTATTTCTAGTCTTAACTTGTTTGTATGTTGATTTATGCATTTGTATGCTACTGATTAAGTAGTTTAGTATATATGACATGTTATCCACCAAGTGGATAAAGTTAGGAGGCATTACGGTTGTCATCAGTTTCTGCTCCATGCTTCAAAAGTTTGCATTAGCTAGTTGTTGCTTGCCTAAAGTTTTTCTAGTAAATAATAATAGCAGTATAGCACTTATAAATTCTTCTTCTCTTGTGTTTAGGAGGAACTTTTGCTCTTTATTCATTACTTTGTCGGCATGCTAAAGTGAAAATTATTCCGAATCAGCACCGTACTGATGAGGAACTGACAACTTATAGTCGTAGCACATTCCATGAGAAATCGTTACCTGCTAAAATCAAGAAATGGCTGGAGGCACATGCTTTCAGAAGGAACGCCCTTCTTTTGATAGTTCTTGTTGGCACATGCATGGTGATTGGTGATGGAATTCTCACCCCTGCTATATCTGGTACTTTATCTTGCATCCCCATTTTGTTTTTTGTTAGGGTGTTCAATTTTTTTAAGCATCACCATTCTTGATTTATTCCGATTGACAGACCAGTTATGCTTTTAGTACACTTTACTGTTTGAGGAAATGAGCACATAGACACTAGTAGAATCAAGATGCAATAAATAGTATTTTTATAAACATTCAAAAGAAATAACGGAATCCGAGAGGAGAGAGTGTATATATGGATGAACAATTAATTTTTCTTTTAATTTTTTCTTCACTTGCCCCCTGGTCACAATTTTTAAAAACAGTAGGGGATAGTAATTTTTTGCGAACACCAAGAGAAAGCAGATGCAGATTTATTTGACTTGGACATTATTTTCTTCGTGATGGATTTTGTCTAAATGGCAAGAGTATCTGCAAGATACTACACCTACGTGAGTGGATGATGAAGACCAACGTGGATTAGAGTAATCCAACCACCAATTTTCTAGCACTTTGAATTGGTTCAACACTTTATCATATTTTGTAGATCATCACAGTCATCCCATGACCTATTTTATATGCTGATTAACATTTTAATTCATGTTGTTTAATCTGCAAGTTGTGAATGAAATTAGTAACTTTTACCATGAAGCTGGGATAAATTTGTTTTATGCATTCGTATTCAAATGCTCAAGAGCATGGAACCATAACAAATTAACTTAACATGATATAGTTCCGGTCATTTTTCAAGACACTTGCAAGATTCTTGTTTACACATGATTTTTCTCACTTTAATACTTGAAAAATATTATGAAAACTTTGGAAACTGGGAAAAAAAAATTTTAAATGGTGTTTGGATATACTTTTTAGACAAAGGTGGAAAAAGGTCAATTTTTATGAAGTATGAACATCCTAGTCATGATTTGACTTGCGAAATGAAAATTAGAGAGGAGGGGTGAGGGAATAGGCTATGGGAAATTGTATATTGAAATTTGAAATAAAAAGACTGGAAATGAGAATTTTGGTGTAGTATATTGAGAAGAAAAAGATGATGAAAAGTTAGATGGATTGAAAAAAGGTTTCAGCTTTTATTGATACAACAAAAGGGAATAAAGCATGATTTTTTTGAGTTGGAAAGCCAAATAAAAATTTTCGGTTGCAAATTTCAGTAGACAACTCCTTGTTATATAATCAACAAACAAATGCAGGACACACTGTCCTATTTTATGGGGTCTATAATTCTAATAAACACTTGAGAATAAGGAGATTATAAAACTTTACTTCATCCTAAATATGAAATTGATGTCATGGTAAATCTTTAAAATGAAAAATGTACTTGAGCAAATGTAATGCTGGAATTGATGTGTGTTTTCAATATGGCTAGAATCGTGTTGATTTAAGCATGTTGTTGATCGGTTGATTCCAGAACATGGTCCAATAGAAGCACTGAATTGATGGTTAATGAACTACTCTTTTGTTGCATTCAAAAGTAATATGTGAGCCTGTTCAGTTCATATAGTGTCTTTTTGCTTGTTTGCTAGGACCGTTTAAACCAAAATTAGCAAAACACTGCTTATTGTTAGAAAGATACTAGTAATTTTACTCAGCATGTGCTGTGTACAAAACCTCTTCCTTTCCTTATTTTTCATTTTCTAAGAATTTTTTTTTTGGCAAAAATAATTGCTGCAGTTCTTTCAGCTTCTGGAGGAATCAAGGTGGACCACCCAAAGATGAGCAATGGTATGTGTAACCCACATTTGAAGTTGAACCATTTCTCTCTCATATGTGTGTGTGTGTGTGTGTGTTTTTTTTTTTTGCGTTGTAGCTTATTAATATTACTTTTCTTGTTCTTAGTTCTTACACTGACATCATATGTAAGTTTCACAACAAAATTCTGTTTATGGCCTTTATTATGAGATTGAGCCACGTTCTTTAATACAGATGTGGTTGTAATCGTTGCTGTATTCATCTTAGTTGGTTTGTTCAGCATGCAACATTATGGCACAGATAGAGTTGGCTGGCTTTTTGCTCCAATTGTTCTTCTGTGGTTTCTCTTGATTGGAGGTATCGGTATCTTCAATATATGTACATACGATAAATCAGTTCTGAGAGCCTTTTCGCCTGTGCACATGTATCGCTACTTCAAGAGGGGAGGGAAAGATGGTTGGACGTCCCTCGGAGGGATAATGCTCAGTATCACAGGTATATATCTCTCTCTTTCATCCTATTAATGGATTCTGGTGACTTTTTTTACACTCTCGAGTCTCAAGTCTACTATAGAGCAAGTATTTGATATACCGGTGCTTCTTTTGCAGGGACTGAAGCACTTTTCGCTGATCTTTCCCATTTTCCAGTATCTACCATACAGCTTGCTTTTACTGTAGTTGTATTTCCTTGCCTTCTATTAGCTTACTCTGGGCAAGCAGCATACCTCATGTTAAATAAAGATCATGTGGTTGATGCATTTTACCGTTCAATTCCAGGTATATATATGGCTGAACCTTATATTCTGAGAATTGCTTTAATTTAAGAGTGGCCTTGGAGTATTCAGAAACACTGGATGTTCGTCAAAATTTGAGATTTATTGAATTTTGTATGCAGAAAGAATATATTGGCCAGTGTTCATTATCGCGACATTTGCAGCTATAGTTGCTAGTCAAGCCACAATATCTGCTACCTTTTCGATAATCAAGCAGGCCCATGCCCTTGGTTGTTTTCCAAGAGTCAAAGTTGTGCATACATCGAACAAGTTTCTGGGGCAGATATACATTCCTGATATCAATTGGATCCTATTGGTTCTCTGTATTGCTGTAACAGCTGGATTTAGGAATCAAAGCCAAATTGCCAATGCCTATGGTGAGTTATAATGCGTCATTGCTAGTTAATAATATGGTATCCAACGGTCAATTCTACCACGTTACGTATGATGTGACACAGGTACTGCAGTTGTGATCGTCATGCTCGTGACCACTCTTCTCATGACACTAATAATGTTACTAGTTTGGCACTGTCATTGGGTCCTCGTCCTACTCTTCACTTTCTTTTCTCTGGTGATCGAGTGTACATATTTCTCCGCTGTGCTTTTCAAGATCAATCAAGGTGGTTGGGTCCCTCTAGTGATTGCAGCTGCCTTTCTCGTCATAATGTACGTCTGGCATTACGGGACAGTAAAACGCTATGAGTTCGAGATGCATAGCAAGGTCTCAATGGCTTGGATTTTAGGCCTCGGTCCCAGCCTTGGACTGGTCCGTGTTCCTGGGATCGGACTCGTGTACACCGAGCTAGCTAGTGGAGTCCCACGTATTTTCTCTCACTTTATCACTAACCTGCCGGCTATACATTCTGTGGTGGTGTTCGTCTGTGTGAAGTACCTCCCAGTGTACACGGTTCCAGCAGAGGAAAGATTCCTCGTGAAACGTATAGGGCCGAAGAATTTTCGCATGTTCCGTTGCGTGGCAAGATACGGTTACAAGGACCTACACAAGAAAGACGAGGAGTTCGAGAAAAAGCTGTTTGACAATCTCTTCACGTTTGTTCGGCTCGAGTCCATGATGGATGGGTGTTCAGACTCGGATGATTACAGTTTAAACGGACAGCAAACGCAGCAGTCGATGGAGTTCCCGCTGCAAGGTAACGGCACCGACACGTCCACTTCGACCATGAATCTCACGACTTCTTCGGCAAACTGGATTGTGCCTGCTGGTGCAAGCTCAGGGTCGCATGGAGACACAGAGGTGGATGAAACGGAGTTTTTGAGTGGGTGTAGAGATTCTGGGGTGGTACACATTCTGGGGAACACAGTGGTAAGAGCAAGGAGGGAATCCATGATACCCAAAAAGATAGCCATTGATTACATATATGCATTTCTTAGGAAGATTTGCAGGGAGAATAGTGTGATTTTTAATGTACCTCATGAAAGCCTGTTAAATGTCGGACAGGTTTTTTATGTATAATATTTTTCTACATCAATCATATTGATAACAAAAATAGTAACCAAATATATAATGAAACAACATTTATTTGATATATCTTCATTAAGCAAGTTATTATTTTAATTAATGTATCTTAGATGCATCAATAAAATGACCATTCGACGAGTCCGGAGCTTAGCTCCATTGATATCATCCCGGAAATCAAGTGTAGCAGCTCAAGTTCGAGTCCTCCACTTTATAGATTAGGAATCTAAACAAAAAAGAAAAAAAAACCACTTAGAAAGTTATATGCCTGTGATAAATATTGATGCCCGTTGTATAAATTGATGGCATGGAAATTTGTTAAATCATTGCAATAAATATATTACTTTTTTTTACATGAAAATGTATTCCTTTAAATATATAAGTATAATACAGACAAAAAAATATAAGTTATTTTATATATATATATATATATAATATTATAAGCATATATATTATAAGCATCTTACAGTTAATTTGCAACTTATAAAAATTATATGTAGGGAAAAAATATTTTAATTAAAAAATACTTTTATAATATGATGATATTGAAGAAGAAGAATAATAAAAATGAATTTAATAAGAGTTTAAACAAAAATACGTTTGGGCCTTTGTCTTGATCTTTTGGTTGTTGGGTTTTCTTTGAATTTTCAAAACTTCCATCAAAATGAATTCTATTTAGCCTTAGTTTTATCAACGTTAAATAATTACGTGCCCAGAAAATTGAGACGATTTTATAAGTAATTGGGCCACGCGTGGTTAAATTAAACTATTTTATCAAATAAAAAAGCTATTACAATTATTTTTAATATTTTAAATATGTAAAATATTTTTTTTACTCATATATTCTTTCTACACAATACTTATTTTAATAAACAAACATAAAACATTCAAATACAAAAGTAAAATGGGACAAAATATTTTGATATATTATATAAATTTATTATAAATAATTAATAAATTAAAAGATATATTTAACATAACTTTGTCTAGATATAATTATAATAATAATAAAAAAGGGCGAGGCTATAATTGAAGAGAAACTTTGTTCGCTTTGTGTTCGAGTTGAAGTTGGCAATCTCAACACCTTAATAAAAAAATTTCACATTTTTCGAAGCACTTGTTTTGTCTGCACAAACATCTTATCAATGTTTAAGGCCACTGAAATTACTTTATACGAAATATGTTTTTGTACTTATTCAAAATATTATCATAATTAGTCGATATATATATAATTTGTGTTTTACCTTAAGGAATCGGGTACAACGGTATATTTACAAGAATTTGGCACTCGATTCCATGGGATAAGATCTATTGTACTTGTTCTCATTAAATTACCCTTCATTTTCATTTATTCATTAATAAATTGAAGCACATAACATTTTGAAACATTCATTAATTTCAATAAATTTTCAAGTTGGTGCCTCCTATCAATATTCGATTTAGTATTTTTTTTTGGTATTCAAGTAAAATTCGTACAATCGATCATTTTTGAGTCAAGATTTTAAATGAATTAATATTTTCGGACCAAAATAATATTGTTCAAATGAACTATATACTAGATTTTAAACTCGTTCATTGGATTCAGATTTCCCATCCGAAACACATTGTCTAATAGACTAACATTATGATATATAGACCGTTTTCCAGATCTTCAGTCATTCATTCACGAAATCAAGGATATATGATCGATAATCAATTATGAACCAATAGCAATTTAAAAACTTAAATATACCGAACAATTTGATCAATAAATCAAAAAAATCCATCAAATCACAATGTCAAATACACTTATTATCAACGGAAAATTGGCCTTCAGTCCCCAGCCGTCGATTTTTTTGTGTTCAGTCCCTGGGTACTTTTTAGTACCACATTTCCACATGAAGTGTACCACATTTTGTATGACATAGTACCACAATTTTGTGGGTAGAGAGTGAACCCAAAGAAATATTTTGATTGAGGATTTTTCACCAACTTCCCCTATTATAAAATCATGTAATTTCAACGATAATTTAAAATTTATCCCTCAAATCCATCCCAAAATCCAATCTATCCAAATCTAATCTAAATATCAATTCAAGAGCAAAAAAATAATTAAAAAAAAACAGAAAAGATTAGAAAAAAAATATAAATGTTTCACAACACATTGCTGCATCAATTACTTGGACACAATTTATGTCGTCGTAGTAATAAAGTTGTTGGTGTTGGGGAAGAGAAATGAACGGTCTGATGAAACCCTGCGTGGTCATCTATTCACACGTTGTGCTATATATGTAATTGCCTCGACAAGAATATATGGCGAGGCAATTTGGCGGAGCAGACAGGGAGGAGGAGGAAGCTGCTGGAGAGGTAATTGATATGGAATTAGGTGGTTCGGCGGCGCCTGCATGGCTGCTAGGTCTGATGGCGGAGACATTCTTCTCCGGTTGCGGGGTCCACCAGGATCGCAGGAAGAACGAAAAGAACATCTTCTGCCTCAACTGTTGCCAAAGCTTCTGCCCTCACTGCCTCGCTTCCCATCACCCCTCTCATCCTCTACTCCAGGTACATAAAATTATATTTATGTATCTATATGCTTGCAACACATACATACTGTATATAATTCCATGTATGATTGTTTTTTTTTAAAAAAAAAAAAAACCCATCAAATCAATCAATTAAATTCCTCGATTCAGCTGCAGTGAACTCATACATGTGCATCCAAACCAAGTTAATTATTCGATTAATTCACTTTGAATGAATTATTTAATTTGTCTTCGAATTCACCGACCTTAAAATCGTCGCTGTCGGAAATTCTTTTCAAGCTACACTTGAATAGATGTTTTACAGACAAATTAACTCAATTACTTAATTAGTTCATGCACTGATGCACTGGATCAATAAGTATACTAACCATGAATGAATGATTCACCCCATGTTTCATATAATTCTTCAACTTTTATTACATTATAATATTTCTGTTTTAATAAGTTGACTCGAAAGATTACAGCTGAATTTTAATTTATTCCCGTTCAAATGAAAATCATTTTGTTCTGGTGAAATAAATTAATTGGGTTTAGGGTAAGACATATATATACATGTATGTATATAAAATAACAATTGGAATTGAATTTCTAAAAATAGAATAGTAGGAAGCCTGAATTGAACTTCGTAGAGCTGTTGTTTATACCCAAATTAAGAATGGATTATTATGGATATGGATCCACTTCTGTCTGCTTACAAAGAAATTAAAAGCAAAGGAGCTTCTTCCTCAGCTGTTGCTTTCGTCTATACACACGCAGAGTATTACAGTTTGACCCGAGTCTACTTTGTCTTTATATGCTAATTCAGTAATGTACGTACCCACCCACTCATCCCTCATTTAATTCCTGGAGATCAAGAATTATATATGGACTATTGATCCTACCTAGCTATAGCTAACTATATATATCTATCTATCTATCGGAAGATTTGAGGGAGAGTAGTTAGCGTAACCATGTGTATGGAGGAGATGATGATGTAAAAAAATTAAATTATATATGAAAATATGGAAAAATAAATGCGTCAAATCCAAGGATAATGGCGCATGGATATATTTATCCATATACGGTGTCATAAAGTTTTCCGTAACTATGTATGATTTCAACATGATATGAAATTAATTACATGAATCGGTGCAGGTGAGGAGATATGTTTACCAAGATGTCATTAGATTGGATGACCTTGAAAAACTCATTGACTGTTCGTGCATTCAGGTAGACATTTTTATTGGAATGTTGGTTTTAAATTTGGTGGAACCTGCCAACCTGGGGGCCTATTAACTTTTATTTGAATTTGATTCAGAGAAAACCCAGATCTTGTTGATCGAAAAATATTTTCAATGTTTTATCTTTTGTTTGTATATCGTGGTTATAATATTTATCGGGTTTCATCATTTGTGGTTGAATAAATAAACTCGGCCCATGTCTACAATATGCACTAAAGCTCAAATGTAGCTAACTTATGGTTGTTTGGCAGCCTTACACAATAAATAGTGCCAAAGTAATATTCTTGAATCAGAGAGCACGATCAAGATCATCGTCTTGCAAGCAGCTGAATGGTTCAGGCAACACTTGTTTCACCTGTGACAGAATTCTTCAGTACCCTTTCAATTTCTGTTCCCTCTCATGCAAGGTCCCCTCCACCTTACCCTACTCAATAATTTCCTTCATTTTCGCACGCATATAATATAACTATATCTACTGCAGTATTTATATAGCCATCATATAAAAAAAACGTAATATAAATATAGCATTGTATATACTTTGTAGAAAAATAAACTGCTCAAGTTTAATTCCTGTCTATTATATTACTGTTGCATGCATGCAGGTGGATCACATGGTCACACGAGGCGAAGATTTGTCTAGCATTTTATGCAGGCATGATGAATCTGATTTCGCTATCTCACAATTTGAAGGGCTGCATGTAGACGGGGGGTCGGATTATGAAGGCCAAATCACTCCGAGCTCCATCCTGGAGTTCGGAGGCTCCCATTACGAAATGGGTAGAGCCGAGAGTTCGGAGGGAGAACCCGGACTTGTGAGAAGAAACTCAAGGAGCAAGAGGGGATTCATGAGCATGGTCTCATTGAGCAATAGAAGAAAAGGAGCCCCGCATAGGTCTCCTCTTTCTTGAATAAGATTAGCATATGATTTACCTTTTTTTGAGCATCACCTGTTCTATATTTATAAATATGTGGTTCTGTATTATTATTATTATCATCATCATCTATATAATAACAATATAACATGCAATTAATTACTCAATGGATACAGTACTCTAGATTTCCAGTGCTCTATCAGCCGACGGAGATGTATCGGATCGGAGTCGTAATTGGAAAAAAAAACCCTCTCAATCACCACCAAGTTTACGTCGGTTAAGTGGATGGAACTAATTTCTACCATTAATATAATTTATTGTCACAGATATGATAATTTATATTCTTTTTGCTTGAAAATCTTTTTATAGCGCAGTTAATGGAAATAAATATGACGTGACATTATTTGCTTAAAAAATCTGTAAAGGCATTTGAATTAATATCATAACGCTAAAAACATTAAATAGGGAGACGAGCAGTGGGGGGCCGTTTGGGCGTCACCAGACAAGAAAGATAGATTGGATATTGACACGTGGAACAATAATTTAGAATTCAGGGGATATTTAATTTGCAATTAATTTTTTCGAGGTTAATGGTTTCTATGTTGATGACCAATAAATATTATAATAATAAATATATATAATTAATTTTATTTATATTTATAATAATAAATAATATTTTTAATTAATATTTTTTTATTAATAATTCAAATAAGATGTTTGTTTCACACGATCGATTTTTTACAAATTTTTTTCTGTTATTACAAATCATTTTATCGAAATAAACCATTATTATATTATAAATATATTCCTATGATGGGAGAGTGTATTGAGTACGAAAGATCATGTAGGATCCACAAAATCCAAGTGTTTATGAGTATGGTGGCATCCGTCGTTTTCACGGACAGGTCCTCTTCTAAGTTGGCGGCTTGTTCAAACTTCGACTTGACCATATTCAACTGTTACCATGCATGTGACGTCAAATCAAGGTAATGCAACCCATCTCTCCATCTCATATTTTACTGGAGTTTATCATTTGTATCAGATTTTGAGTTCGAAAATCAAATTTTTTTTCTTACATATATGAGGGAAGTCCGCCTAAATTTATTGCCAAAACAAGTGTTGTATTTGTTACTATCACCAAATCTGAGTCTATTATGTACAAGAGGGGTATAGTATTATATCTAATTAAAAGTTGGATTAATACAGTCCAAATACGCTTTTATGTAATGTGTACACATATGGTAGAGTAGGAGTAGGATAGGGCGTATAGGCCTGCACTGAGGATAACAACTGTCATTGAAACATCCAATCCATTCCATTCTCCATTCAAAAAGATGCACAGTTCAATTTCTATGTATATATTGGGTCCCATCGTTAAACTCGAATGACCTGTTGCAGGAAGCCATGTGAATTGTGATGAAAAGAGCAGCATAAAACCAACCAACCAATCAATCAAAAGGATATGGTACCATTTTAACAAAGACGAGTGATCCAACTCCCCCCACTTTGGAACGGATGATTTTTAAATTTTTTGAAGAATCGGATGCTTGTCATGATCTGCTTTCTTTTCTTCTATGCTTTAGTTTGATTGTTTTAATAAAAGATAGAAACTTGAGATTGTGTTTTGATGGGTTTTTCCCTCGTATATAGAGGATAAGAAATCGTGCTGAGATATCATAAAATGAATCAACACTATGCTCGACTCTTTCCATCCTCTTACAATTCACGATCGAATCACCGCAGTTCAGAAAAGCGGTTTAAAACCATTGGTTCAACCGTTCAAAAATGCTCGACTCTTTCCATCCTTGACAGTTCCAATTACGGTTCATGAATCCCCGATTATTCTTAAGGTTAACCAACTTAACGGTTCTGTTCGTTGGTTAAAAAAAGTTCGACCCTTAATCGTAACATTCCTTCTCAACCCTGTTATGCTTCCAATTTTTCCGATTCGATTATTCAATCTTAAAAAAAGGTGTAAAAGGGTTTGAATATGTTTTATCCCATAGATTAGTATTAGACCATCTAATTTATGAAAGATATTTCTTTCAAATATTTGTGGACTCTCTAATCCACGTCATCAATCAAATATTTCTTTATTCAAATATCTCATATTTCACAATCAAATATTACACTAACCAAATATTTATGAGTCCCACTGTCACTTTAATTAATATTTTATTTTCATTTAAATAAAATCATTTCATCACTTTAATTACTTTCATCTATTATTTAATATTATATTTTTATTAAAATATAAAATTAGAAAGTTTATAACGATTATTTTTGAATAACTATTTTGTAAAAAAATAATTTCGTCGATATTTGGAGAGTTCAAAAGATCTCTAAAAAAATTATTGGAACTATTATCCATTCTAAAATTTTTTTGTGAGAGAAATATGTATGTAAGATGTTGAAAATGTGAATTTTAATTTTTTAAAAACTTATGTATTTATAGATTAAAATTTGAACGTTATCCAACGTTCAAAACCCAACGTTCTTAATTGATCAGAGAAAAGAACGTTGTGCAGATTCTATACAAAATAAGAAGTGTGAGTCAAGCTATATAAATTATGAAATATATACAAATTATATGTATCATTTATGAAATCATTTACCCACGATAAAAATAGTAGAAAAAATAAAAAAAATAATAAGAAGAGTGGGTCGAGGTCTTCACTAAAAAAAATTAATAATAAAAAAAGTGGATCGACCTCTTCACACACCAATACCTCGACCTACCTGGGTCGAGCTCTTCACACTTGAGTCGAGCTCGACCCAAGTGTGAGAAGAGCTCTTCACGACCCTAATTTGTGAAGAGTTCTTCGCAAATTGTGAAGAGCTATTGGGTCGAGCTCTTATGAAGAGCTCGACCCAAGCTCTTTTGCGAAGAGTTTGGGTCGAGACTCGAGATCCAAGTTCTGTACGCATGCGTCTCAAGACAGCGTGAAACGCACGTTAATTTGAAGAAATTAAAAAAAAAATTGTAATATTTGGTTACAAATTTGTAATCGGATATTGTTGTGGCACACAAGTCAATGATGTGCAGTGATGAATATTTAGTTGGAAAAAATATTTAGATGACATGATTTGAATTATATCTACCATCGTTGATGTCCTTAAAAGAATCAAAGCAAATTGACCCTCGAATAATCAAAATGTGTAGCATATATAAACCGGGGCCTGGCCTGGAACCAGTTGACCCGATTTGACAGGTAGGAACCGTAACCAGCTTGTCCNTTTTCTGTTTTTTCGATTTCAAAAATAATTCATATGTGTAGAAATGAATTTCTAACCTCCAGCTTTGATGATTAGCAAGTTATAAGTTCTTATTATATCACATTTTGATTAATCGAAAATTCAATTTAATTTGGTTATTGCATGATTAATTTATGAGAGAAACACATTCAAGTACTTTTTACGTTTTTTTTCCCTCATTTTTTACAATATTTTTTGAGTTTTTTTTCAAAACGAAGGATCAAACTATAACAATATTATAAATGACGTTTTATGAATAGTAATCGGAACCGTCAAAAGGTAATGGCTAAGGGTCGATCTTTTTTTAACCAATTATTCTAAATTGTGGCCATTTCTAGTTATTGGCTATTCAAGTCCAAGTTGGCCTTCCTAGAAAGCCAGACAAAGCTAATCGCTTGGGCCAAAGCCCAACTGCCCAAGCACAATCGTCACCCCACGAATCAATATTTCCCTGACATATTGCTTAAAGAATGACACAGGACCAGTATCAATAAGTAACATTTTTAAAATCTTTTGGGAACAAAACCATGTAGTTGGAGGGAGATGCAGTCATGAGAAACACCAAAAATTTAGTAGAAAAGTACCTGAAATAAATTTCAGGACTGTTGAAGGGAAAATAAGCATCAATCCAGTGCATATCTACAACACCTGGACATTTAAAACACGAGGATCGTGGTTTAACAAAATATGTAAGGATTCGGGTTATCATTCATTAATATTATTAGACAAAGTAGACCACCGTTAAAGCATTGAACATAGTCATTTATTTGGCATATATGCTCCTTATATCTTGCTGTTCTGTCGTTGATGTGCATTTGTATGCCACCTAAAAATGGTATGAGGAACATCACAATGCATTAACACATCACAAATTCTGGAAGAACACGGTATCTTATTGTACAAATGTTGGATATTGATCTGAAGTTTTTGAATATTGACAAAACTGGAAGTGGCATTCTGAAGAAACTAACAATCCGCCAACAGCCAAGATAATAGGGTGACAAGTTAGAAAAGACTCTCGTAACGAATTAGCAAAGTTAAAGTGTTAAATATTTCAGCTAAGACACGCCGGATGAGGAAAGCAGAATATCAGTTAATTAAGAAAACTTCAGAAATTTGCATATACTGTTGCAATTTAAGTTTTGTTTGATCATTTGGTTTCCTGGTTTTTCGTTTTGCTATTCATGTAGAATTTAGAAGCTGCGGATTGGTGATAATTGTTGACACTTTATTTAAGTACCTAGCTGCAAATAGCAGCTTTTGGATGTAGGCAGAAAATTGTATCAGTTCTCATTGATATCGAGTAGTGAATTCCTCTGTGGGAGACATGGTCGATCAATCTCAATGAATGTTCCTTTGGTGCAGGCAAGCAGTGAATACCCATTGGCGAGGGCGATTCTTGAATATGTCCACCATTTTCACGAATTTGATAAACCTAATACTACAAAGAATGCTCAAACCCCTAGGTTGCAGTCTAAGTCCTTTGGATGACTTCTTGGTGTATCAGATTTTTCTGCTTTGCCTGGACAAGGTGTGCAGTGCTTTATTGGTGGGAAAAAGATTTTGGTGAGTTTTTTAATGACAACAACATATGTTTAACCTAATGAAGAGGGAAAGGATTAGAATACTCGGGGAGCATAACTTCTGTGTTCATCAAAGGTTGTAGCCGTTTAACAGGTTGGAAACCGGAAGCTGATGATTGAAAACTGGATCACCATCCCAGACCATGCCACGTGGAAAAATTTGTGATGGAGTTGGAAGAAACTGCCAAGACGGGAATATTTGTGGCCTACGATGATGATCTAATTGGCGTTCTTGGGGTATCACATGTGGAGGGCCTCATGAAAATGGGTGTCAAGCCGGTCATGGTTACTGGTGATAATTGGAGAACAGCTAGAGCTGTTGCAAAGGAGGTTGACATCATAGCTTTGATTCTTCTCCTTTCCCCTGTCATCGAGGCCTTACTTTACCCCACTTGTTTGTTGAAATGAAAATGGAGCGCCACCACAAATTTTTCTCCTGGAAGTTTGTTTTCGCTCTTTCAACTTGAGCGTATAGTTTGTTGTTGTTTAAGGAATGAATTAACTTGTGTATATGTTTGGGGTGGTGGTGATGATTTCCATTGAAGTTTTCATAAAACATGGTCTTGTCATGCCTACAAATAAACTATTCCTTATTTCCATTTCAAATATATGAGTTTGGTTTGTTTTTCATATATATTAAGAAAATCATTGAAAAACGAAGTGTACTAACAAAATATAATTCATTTAAAAGTAGAGGTAACTTTTTCCAATATATTTCTGATAGGAAGATGTTAGTAAGCAATATTTTTTTTTACTAAATTAATGTATTGATTGAATTATACGTTTTGGACGACTTAAAAGAAATTAAAACTTTATATACTCGATCAAATAAACTTTTTATTTATCACATTAAAAAATATTATTAAATATAGAAATTGAAGTATATGCTTCAGACAAAAAAGGAAAAAAATTATATAATTGAGACTAAAAAATTTCTTAATTTTTTTTTTTACATTTTTTAAATAAAAACACTAAAATTGAACTTATTTACATGTTTTTTTAAACTACAACTTAGTATCCAATCTCAAAACTAATATTATATATTATTGTTGTAACTTGAGTGGATCCAGAAAAGGAATCCGTCAAAATCTTGGAAAACAAAGAGCAGATTTGGTACGTTACTTGCTCAAAGTCAATCCACCCTTTTGATCATATATATTCATGTTTGTTGACTTGATCAACCCACATCATGAGATATTTAGCATCGATATATATTATATTCTTCCAAGAAAATCACTGCTCTCGCTATACATTTCTTTATCTAATTAATTAACTATACTAATAGCTTTAGTTACATTTTTCTGATGTGAAATGATTCAGCTGTCTTGGAAACAAACAACACGGCTACACCATCGTTCTTCATTGGCTCATATGAAACCGATAAAAGAAACATAAGAGAATTTTTTCCGGTCAAAAATAAACAGCTGGACTTGCTGCTAGATACGCTAGGAGGTCATTTTCACAAAGATATTTGCAGCTCCTGGCGTGGTTAAAAAATTATAATTGCCATGCAACGCCCAAAATCACCTTCTATCTAAAAGTTACATGGTCACACAACAAGTATTGATGACGTTCAGGTCCATTGAGTGAGTTAGGTGGACAATTTATCGAACAGAGATATATAATTTCTCTTGTCATGAGCAATGATTTGTTATGTTAATAATTACGAAGTATGATCATCCATAATCATGGGGCCCGCTCCTATCTCCTCGTGGTCGGTCTGAGTAGAAAAGAACCTATTTGGACGATTTCCGCTGGTGAGCGGGTAAAGTGAGTCCGGGTCGGATGGCATGGAAACGTTGAGGGAAACAAACCCCTCGATTGTTGTTGGACATAATCCACAATCACTTAACTTAATCTTCTTGGATACCAGATATGTTACTCTTTCTTTTTCTAGGTTGGCTTGCACCTGGTCTCTTCTTGTCTTCTCGGAACCAACTCTGAACTGGTCCTGCTTTGGTCCTCCCTTCACGTTCGAGTCTAAGGATGACTCGAGCTCTTTCTAAGGCATCACACACACACACACACACATATATGTATATACTGTCGGTCGTAGTAAACTACGATTCTCGCGATGCAAGAAATATTTATTTTATTTAATTAATTATTAAATTTAGTAAATTATGAACGTTTGAATGATCACTTAAATCACGGTATTATATAATGAATATATTTAAATTTTAAATATTATTATAAAAATTATTATATCAAAAATGTTTATACCATTTGAGATAACATTCAAATGAGGATAACAATTTTTTACCATCAAATTGAATTTTTTACAATTACATTCAATATATTGGTTAAGTGGAACTATCATTAATAAAATATAGAAAAATATTTAAAAATCATATATTATTTTGTCGTTGAAAATTTTAAAGAATAAATAAATAAATTTCAAAAAGTAAAAATTCATTAAAAATTAAGATATCGTTTTTGTGTGAAAATAAGATTTAACATCGTTGTATCATTTAACATTTAGTTTAAATTTTACAATAATGAAAGTTAAAAATCGCAATTTAAATGATTTGCATATGGGGTTTGAAATCTCGAACGTAACCTCATTTTGATTTTTCAAAGTTCAAATTATTTGAAACCCCACATATCATACAAAATTTTATATTTTTATTTAATATTTTAGAAATGGATGACAACTTATTAATATATAAAAATAACACAAAACTCAAAAAAAAATTCAAAATTGTATTGCATAAAATGATATAATCAATACAGACATTTAAATATATATTATATTTTCAAAAGACATAAAATTTGAGTTTTATAAAAGAAATCGAAAAGACTTCACATTTAATAAATTATTCATTATATATTTATTATTAAATATTTAATACATTATAATCATTTTTTTAGCAAATATATTGATGACAAAGCATTCCCATTGATTGTCAAGGGGGTTAGAGTGCTGATTCAGTCAACTTTGGCAGTATTTGTGAGTAATTAACAACTTCTACGACACATAAATTCTCAGTCGTATTGGACCAATAATTAATTGCTGGAATGGTGCTGCCTCTTGCGAGCTGTTCCCACTCATTCTATCTAATGATATCACATAAACGATAATCTTTAGCTACCTACTTTATCCTAGCTTTAGCACACATGCATATACTTTTAACAATTGTTTATTTATTTAGTAAATATAGTTTTAATTTTCTGCTATTAAACTTTCAAATTTAAATCGAAAATTTTGTTATTATGTGTTTAAATTAAAATATTATTTTTATTTTTTCGAATTTTTTCATTAATTTTTTTTAAAAAATAAAAAAAATTCGGGTTAGACGGGTTGAGTCGGGTTAAATGGATTCGTGTTCGGGTTGGGAGTTTTCGGGTTGCTTCATGTTCGGATTGGGAAAAAAATAAAAAAATTTCGCGGATTGACCCGAAACCCGACCCACCCGATCCGATTGAAAATCTTACTTTATCCTAGCTTAAAGCACACATGCATATACATATACATACATACATATATATATATATATATGTGTGTGTGTGTGTGTGTCTGTGTTTGTATATATAAGTGTAGGTCTAAAGGCGGTGGGTTTGTTTGTATCATTAGGTAAATACTCGAAGATCGATCGACCCAGAAAGAAACATGAGTAACGACCAAACACTAAAATGTTATTCCGATGATCAGTGGTGGGATTTACAAGATGATCATCATCCTCATGACGAGCTGCTGCTGCTGCAGAATTATCAGATTGCCAGTACTCCCCTTGATCTTGATCACGATCATGCAGGCAGCCACAACGCCAAATTATTCACCGGTGCCACTCAATATCCTGAAACTGCCAACGTACAGTATGAATATCCCATCTCCAGTACTACTATTTCCGTTTCTCCAGAAAATTTGATGAAGCCGCCAACACAAGTACTGACCAGTCCCGCGAAACCAAAACGAAGGCGGGGCAGAGGCGGCACAATGGCGACCACCACTTTTCTCAATTCGACCATCATGAATTTCAGGGAATTGGTTCAACAACACACGGGAATGAGCAGTACCAGTACACCACCTTCTTCTTACTATGCCAGCTGCGACCAGAAAGGCCCGATCACGCTTTGCTTCTCTAATTATTCCTCTTCATCGTCAACTTCTGAATCAGCTCCTGGGTTTATTCATCGAAACCAGTAGCTAGCATGTGGATCGCAATTATAAGGAACGGGTTGTTTCTTGTTTGTACATGGACAACATCGATCGGGTGTGTATCAATCTGGGTTAGTGAGCTTTAGAATATCAACGATACATATGATCCAAATTCCAATGTATGTATATATCAAAGATGTCATGCGTTTTACTGAATTATGAAATTTATGGTTGTGGCTGTTGAATTATTTGAAAACAAAAATGATGATTCTCATCGATCATATAGCAAAAAAGGATGTTTTTGTTAAAATTATGTTTTCTACCCTTTGTTTATACACTTCGAGTTTAACTACTTTCATGCCTAAATTGTGTTTATCTTTATAAATAACATTACTTACGTAAAATACTTTGTTGTTTCCACTGTCTTGTATAAAGTATGTTCCCAAAAAAATATGTCGTCACACAAGTTTTCTTTTTAATTAAAAATTATCTTCTTTCACAAGTTTTCGAAGTTTGGTTTCATGCGCTAACTTTGATTTTTTTTTTGGCTTTCGGCACAATTTCATCGGAATGTTCACGTGAGACTGGAAAATACTTATTTGACACTTAAAATCATTAGTTAGTATCAGCAATTTGACCAAACTAGCCTTATTAT
Organism: Primulina huaijiensis; assembly: GCF_012295235.1. Taxonomy (NCBI): domain Eukaryota; kingdom Viridiplantae; phylum Streptophyta; class Magnoliopsida; order Lamiales; family Gesneriaceae; genus Primulina; species Primulina huaijiensis. The sequence goes on along the minus strand of NC_133323.1, from coordinate 2,999,816 downwards.
TGTACAAAAATCAAATTTCGAAAATTTAATGGACCAAAAACACAGTTGGACTAGTTAGTAGACTAAAAATGATTTTTTCCTAATTTATATATAAAGAATTTTAATGACGTTCAATAAAATGATTTAATTGAAAGTCATTAAAAATCTTTGATATCAAAGTGTAATTAGTTAGCGCTTTTTTTTATCATATGCACACTACGATGGTATTTGAGCAAACACATAAACTCTTTATAGAAGGTCTTACGGGTCAAATTTATAAGACATATATCCAACCCGAACCGACCCATGAAAAAATATTATTTTTATGTTATTACAAAGATAGATCTAATCAACTCATCTCACAAATATAGATCCACGATACATAAAACTAATCTTAATAAATTACTAACTTATATATTTTTATTTATTTAATTTTTTGAATGTTAACTTTTTCACTTTGCGAAAATCCCGATTTCCACGATTTATCGCATGTTCTTCAAATGATATTCGACTTGTTAACTTAATAAGATGGATGTATGACACTATTAATTGGAGTTTAACAAAGTCAATCCGCAAATGAGAAAGACTTTGTATACCATGACTAAGTACAATATTTACTTTTTGTTTGGTTTTCTTTCGAAAGATTTTAACATGTTAATTAGTCAAGTTCAAAAACACATGCAAGTGCAAGCTGGACTCACCCTCGGACCATAATACGTGTTCACACAATTTTATAATTTCAACTACTCTCGAGTTTAAATAAAACATGGAATTTGTAACTGTTGGAAATGAATCGAAGTCTACAAATTACTTAATTACGGCACAGTTAGGGGCGTAGTTAGAAATTTGTCAATAACAGATAATATGATATCATAGTATGTTTATACATCTTTCGGAATATGTAATACGAAACAAAACCTTATGTTTCAAATTCTCTCTCATTCTGATAATCGGAAGGAGGGAACTAACTGATCAAGGTCCCCCTTGATCCGCGGTGATATGTACACTTGCAGAAACTGTTGTCTGCGATTGAATCACTACTTTGTTACTCGATATGTTTCTCAAAGCATGGACTGGGAAAGAGGTGGCGTCATCTGCGATGAATGTGTAATATGCACGCTTAATAAGGTCTGGAAACACCAGCGCTGAGTTGAAATCTGCCTCCCATAAGCTACTGTTTCCTTGAACGATTCTTCTTGCAATTGTTGATCTAAGATTCATTCCGTTCACGTTATTCCCATCAATCACAACTTGATCAATCTGCTTGAAAGCGCCATTCGTCTGATCTAATTGCACTGTGTCGATTCCCTTGTAGGAGCCAGTGAACATGTTATCCACTATGTTCACTCCACTCACCACACCCTTTATGGATTTGAAGACAATGTATGCATCGCCGAGGAAAAAACTATTGGATATGGTGAGTTGCACTGGATCTTCGGCCACAATGCCAGTATAATCTAAGTAGGAATTCACAATCCGTGTCTGTGCTAATCCTGGGAGTTTAATATAAATTCCTGTTCCACCAAAACCAGTGGCCTTGTTGTAGCAATGGACCGCGGTTATGGTGTTGGCTTGACCGGAGAGCATAATTCCTATGGCCGCAGAAAACACAACGACATCTGTGATTGAATTATCATTTCCCGCCAGTTCGATTCCTATGCCTGTAACGTTCCTCTCTGCAGGATCACCACCAGCGGTGATGTGTTGTCCCACAGTCGAATGTCTGATAGAGGTTTCGTGGCCACCTTTTACAGAGACACCTACTGTACTAAAATGGGTTATATAACAGTTGTCAATATTTATCCTCAGAGATTTAACTACTTGAATTCCTCCACCGCGATAGTTACAATTCAGCAAAAGATCTCGTAGTGTCACAAACTCGAAGTAATAATCCGAATCCGATCCATTTGTCGAGGCGGCCGGTGATAAGTCTATTAAATAGCTGTCATTTGGGAATTCGTTTGATGCCATTAGTGACCCTCCTTGAATCTGTTGTCAAATGTGCATATATACTTTATATTCATATCTGTGATTCGGGGGAATCATTACTAATCAGTTTAAAAGAAATTTCATGCAAGAACTACTCACAAACAGGTTTCCTCTTCCAGGGACAGGGAATTGGATCGGACGACTGATCAAGTAATTGCCACCATCAAGATCAATGCGCGCGCCCCCAAGATTCACAATTCCATTCATCAAGAACCCACTACCCGGTCCGTTAAGTGCATCAGATACAGCTGCAATAATAGCATTCGTGCTGTCTGTTTTCCCTGTCGGGTCTGCTCCGTAAGATGTCACATGATATACATGAGTAGTTGATGCATTAGCCTGCGCCAAACAACAATTATTGATCATTAATCATCGGCATATATCATATCAACAAACTAGAGTTCCGATGATTTTTCTTGGTGCTTACTGTGTTCAACGGCAGCGAAGCTTTATGTTTTGGCACGTGATGGCGTCGATTCGGAACATGTCCACTGGAAATTATATTTACATCAACCTTGGGGTGTGCATACACTTGTGTTGTAATAAAACTGACAAATCCAATTACAATCATAAGCTGCAAGAAAATTGAATTCTCCATTCTTCCGATCATCTCCCTCCCTTGCATGCTGCCGACGCAACTCACCACAATGTCGGGAAACTGGAATAATTTTCGTCAGTGTTGATATATATATACACACACCACAATAATTTCTCTTGGTGTTTAACTTTTACAATGTCCTAAGAAAAAAATATTTAGTCATAATATATGACTCATACTCACATGCTAATAATTTCACTATCCAACGATAGGTTAAAACGATGAAGAATATAAAATATGCATATTTATAACATTAACGCTTTGTAACACTTGAGTCAAATGTTTGACACAACGAAATAAGGTAATGAAATGATAACTAGGTGGAAATCGAACTTGGTCACGAGGCAAACGTACACCAGAGAAACATTAAATCAGAGAATTTCGATACCTTTGTTGTATTAAAAGTTTGCTGAAATTACGTCAATTCAAATAAAATCCAACTTTCAACATGTACTGTACAGGTATGTGCCTACAAGAAAGAATATTTGCTTTTCCTTCTGTCAATTGACGAACATTTCCTTTATGACTTGTAGAACCGTAAAAAATTAATGGGAAATCCTATCAAAGATCCAGTTAGAATCTTGAAATATATATGATACATGAGGTATATAAACTTTATAACCCAAATTGGTAAGAGTTCTGCGTTTTTCTAGCACCACCATTCCACAGAAAATATGACATTTAAGGTCCGTAATGATCTCCTTATCATTGTTTTTGATTGATTGAGAAGCATTCATGTGAAATTTGAGATAAAGTTAATTGCTATCCGGTAAATGGATATATATTTTTTTGGCGACGAGGAAGGAGTCGAGATTCCGGAAGTTGGAAAATTAGTGTATTATCTCTTTAATTAGAAATTATTTTTTTAAGAAAACAATGACATAAAAATTAAGTGTGAGACCTTAGAGTAACTACATTATTAAGTGTGAGATCTCTAGAGTAATTACATTAGAGGACACTAAAATATTTAATTCCATAATTATCTTTCTTAACTTACTAAAAACCTCTTCAAGTCACTCTATATTTTACATAAAAAATTATAAACAAAACTTCTCTTCTAAATCGAACAACTCTTCTAAATTGAAAATAATTGTGTGTTAATTGTTTAGTGTTATTTGATCAAATTAAAAATAATAATAGCACATGCCACGTGTGTAAATCTTTTACTAATAATTATTAACCCGCTACCCGGTAGTTTGAGCGCACTGCGCATGGGATATTGCTGCAATAATTGCATTGGTGCTGTCTACTTTTCCTGTTGAATCTGCTCCATAAGCTGCCACATGAAACATCTGAGGAGCTGCTGCATTAGCCTGCACACAGCACAGTACAACATGCTTGTCATGATCATAGCGACAATTAAATCGGTGCTCAAAGATTTGTAAGGCACTTACAGCACCCAATGCAGAAACCAAACCCGTTTAATTTGAAGTAGTATCATAATTACCATCACCTTTTGCCTAGGTGGTCATGCCCATACACCGCGTGTACCGTGATGAAACTGAGCCAGAGCATGGCTATTCTCGATTTCTCCATTTCTTTGGCTTGGGAACAGTCGAGGGACTTTTCGTGAATATCGATTTATACGACATGCACAATTATATGGAGAGTGCTGACATAGCTTGCTAGCTACTTAGTAGGTTAGGAAAGGTAGAAATATATATAGAGATGTTAAGAAATTTGATTAACTATAACACATGGAAAGAGAGGGCACCAACTGTAACAAATTAACAAGTAATTTGAGATTAAAGGAGAGATTTATTCTAACGCGTGATTGTAAAACTATGTGCATAGAAATTAATTCATGAATCATTGCTAGAAATCACTCTAATGACACTCCTCAAGCAAGAATCGTGTGTAAACTAATTATACCAATAGAGTAGCAAGCATTTTGGATAGTTGGTTTTGTATATGAGTCATGCTAAAAAAAATTAATACAAAAATTTCATTTATCAAAATCTCATTATAAATCACACCCAAAATCTCACAAACTAATAACAAAACATCATTGTATAATTGTTGTAAATATCTTCGATTTTTCCTTTTTATAAATAAAAAATTGAAATATCCAAGAGATAATATGGTTCGCCACCTCCGAATAAAGCTCGAGCCGAGCATTCATGATGCAGGAAGAAATGTGATACCCTCATGGATGATCCATTATCAAGGTCTTCAAATTCGGGTTTTGGTAGCTTTCAAGTGCTGATCCGAAAGATACAACTTTCTCCTAAGCCGACCGCGGTTCATTCTGCAGGGGCTGTCCCTCAAACCTTCATCCGAAAATGCGTTTAGTCCATATGATATCTAGGTTTAATAGAATTTTCTCCTTTTAGTCCTAGTTATATTTTGGATCTCTCTTATATTTGTCACAATTGACAAACGCACGCATTCCAGAGGAAACAACAGCAAGCGCAAAAAGAATGGTTGAGTGTCGATGCATAAACCTAGCCGCAAAAAACCCCTTTCTCCAAAGTAATTTCGATTCATCAAGATTCCTATTATCATCATCTGCAAATCGAACAATTGTACTCAAAAGTTTTAAGTTATCTGCATCATCAATGGAAGGCCAGCCGCCGCGCTCTGTTGAAGTCTTGACCACTATCGATCGGAAGAATCAGTTGATGAATGCTATCAAAGATTCGCTTTCCAGCTGCCTGTCCGAGACTCATCTCCATTTAACTGTTCCTGGTATTCAATCCAAAACCAGAGGCAAGGTGAATTTACTGTTTCGTATTTCTCCACAGGACCCATTGAGAAATGATTCTTGCTGAATAGAAAAATGTAATCTTTGAAGGTTAGAGATATTTATGACTGTGGAGACTATCTTGTACTTGTCACAACTGACAGGCAAAGTGCTTTCGATAGGGTTCTTGCTTCAATCCCTTTCAAGGGTCAGGTAATTGTGGTGCCTAGTGTGAACGAGTCCATGCCCTATGTTTTGTCCGCACTGAGCTTTATGTCAGTAGCAGGTTATTTTAGGTTTTTAATTGCATATTGATATCTGCAGGTGCTCAATGAAACAAGTTTGTGGTGGTTTGATAAAACTCGGCACATAATTCCTAATGCAGTTGTTTCCTCTCCAGATAGAAACGTCACTATTGCAAAAAAATGTGTCGTATTTCCTGTTGAATTTGTTGGTGAGTAATTCAATTAATGTTCTTTTTCTTGTAGCAGCCAGTGTTTTGGGGTGAGTTATAAGCCTTTTGCAGAGCGCTATTCCTTGCACGAAATAGAGTTATTATACCTTTCTTTTTATCGTGGATTATCTATCTGGAATGCCAATTGACAATGCTTCTTGTTCGTAGTTAGAGGCTATGTGACTGGAAGTACTGATACATCACTTTGGACTGTCTACCAGAAAGGCATTCGGAACTACTGCGGAAATGCTCTTCCTGATGGTGAGGCTTGGGATTGAATAGACGATTTATGCTAATTTTTTAATTGACACTTCTGCGTTTATTTGTAATAGATTTGGTGAAAAACCAAAAGTTGCCAGCAAATATACTCACACCGACCACTAAAGACGTAGATCATGATGTTCCCACAACTCCCAAAGAGGTTTGCTTTAACCGATTATATTCTTCTTTTAGTAACTTCGTTAATCGTTTCTAACTTAAATTAAATATGCTTGTGTGTTTAAAATATCCCTCAATATTTTTATATTTCTTGAATGTCTAGATCCACAAACTATCCCGCTCTTAGGACCTTTATGTATTTCAATGTACTTTTTTCGTGCAACACCGAGACAATGTCACTTCCCCATAAAAATATCATGCAGATGATTTGTCATCCGATGGATTGACGGTTTTGAGGGGGCGGCATTCAAAAAATAGTATTTTAGGTAAATAAGAGCACATCTGACCGTGGAAGTCAATCGCTTGCTTTGTTCGTGAAGAGAATTACAAACAGATAATTCTTTGATTGAAACTGAAAGACAAGGGACTTCTTTAGTTGTGTATGCTTGAACAAAAGTCTAATCTTATCCAACTTTTGTGCCAAAACATACTGAATTGATGCTAAAAAAATGAAAAAAAATGAAAACCGAAGTGTGCCAAATTTTGGCATATGGAGATGCTAAATGTCGTCCATAGCATAAGAAGATCCTTGTAGGGAGGGATCCATGAAGGTTCAACCATTCTCCTTGTTTAATTACAAGCAATATTGTGGTAAAGGACTTATAGTTAGAAGCATCTCCTTATTTTCAAAATGAAAGAAGCTTATTTGTACCAAGGCTGCCATTCATACAAACTTAAAACATCTAATTATGCATGTTCGTGTACATTTGCTCATGTTCGTGATTTGCGTGACAGATTGTTCAGCGGGGAATGATGACTCAAGCTGACTATGACGAAGCAAGTGAGGCTGCATTAAAGCTATTCAAGTATGGGCAGGTGCTTATTGTTGAAATTTCATGTTTTTTCCTTCACGCAATTCCTACGTTTTTGTTGCTTATTGAGATTGACTTGTAATTAAGCATCATCTAAACATAATAGTCTCATTGTATAGCAGGTTTTCGCTCATGCACTGGGTGTTTTATTGTTCATAATATTTTAATCGTCCATAAAGTTTATGTTTTTGGTATTGCAGCGCATTGCCTTGGAACATGGTCTGATCTTGGTTGATACCAAATATGAATTTGGAAAGGGATCTGATGGTTCGGTGGTTTTGATTGATGAGGTTATTTGTCTTATGCTTGTACCTGAAATAGATGCATGTCAATGCTCAATCAATGGCATGCATTCACTGAATAATTTATCTTAATGGCATGCATTCACTGAATAATTTATCTTTTTAATTTGTCAAACGTTAGGTTCATACACCTGACTCAAGTAGGTATTGGATCGCTGATTCATACGAGGAGCGGTTTCGAAATGGTCTAGAGCCTGAAAACATCGACAAGGTTCATGATGGTGACCTGATTTGGAGCCATTACAACATGCTTATGTCCACTATAATTTTATTTTCTAAATCTTTGGTAGGAATTTTTGAGGCTGTGGTTTAGAGATCACTGCAACCCTTACGAAGATGAGGTAAATTACTCAATATATAAATATGCTTATTTCTCTTTTTTTTTCCCTGTTGAATATAACTCTGGGAACATTCTTAGGTCCTGCCCGAAGCACCCGAAGAACTCGTTTCTGAATTGGCTTGGCGGTATTATAATTTCCATATTTTGTCGAGCTTTATTTTATATAATTCAATACTAAAACGGTGCGCTTGATGACTACAGGTATATCCTCTTGTACGAGACTATAACAAAATCAAAATTCGAGATTCCCGTCTCGCAGGTTAGTGGAAATGTATCTTATAGTGCGACTTATCATATACTTCTTAATGTGAAATTTTGGGTTTTGTGCAGGATCCCATACATGATCGAATATCTGAAAATGTTTCACGGGCACTTCTGTCTGTATCTTAGAACAATCAGATTGACGCTTCTTCCATTTGATTCTTTTACAAGGAACTCACCCCCCATCCATCCGCAGTAAACTACTATATATATATATATATATTATGGGTATTTCTTTATTGAAAGTTAAATTTGGCTAATACATAGTACTGCGTTATTGTGATTCATGTCTCTCGTTGTTGTCTCAAATCTCAATAGCTCACGCACCGCCATACTTGATAAGGTCATCTTACTACATTATCTATCATAAAAATTATTGAAATCTAGGAACTTGCAATGATATACCAACGACGTGACACATGCCTTGGGTGTATAAAACATTTCATTTATTGTTTGTGTCTAATACATTTTTTTTTCAAAAATTATTATGGTTTTATTATCTTTGTACAAAATAAATATTTGGTATAGCTGTGAATTTTTTACATTTAAAATGACGGATAAATAAATTTAAAAGTTATTTATTCTATTTTGTAGACGATAGTTGAGAAAATTATGGGAACAAAAATTTGATGAGATAACTAAAATTATTACTTAATAAATACACGGAGTGAGATTTATATATGATATAGCATGTTGAAGAAAAATTGGAAAAACATAATATAGTTGCTATAGAATTGCCCAAATTATTATGTTGGGTTTTTTTTATTTTTACTTATTATTATCTAAACTTTAACAATTAATCTACTATTTTAGGTTAATTTAAATTAACAAACAAATATTTTATTTTTTTGTTTACAATATTCTTTTTAACTATTTTTGAGTATTTATAATTAATGATCGATAAATTATATTTGATTTTAATTATGATTTATCAAAAATTATAAAAAAATATTTAATTAAATTGAAGATTTTTTTGAAACTATTAACCAACAATGTAGAAGAGTAAATAAATGCTCCACCGGCACAATATCTTCGGGCTTTTATTTGGTCGGTCGGGCCAATTATGAGAATAATCGACCGCTTCTCTCCGAAACCCTAAATTGTTTCCTTTCCCCCAGAAATACTTCATTAACCGAAACGCAAGACAACTTGTCGAACAGGATCTCGGAGAGAAAGGGAAGAATCGAATCGAACAGAGCGGGTATCCGATGGGGAAAAAGAAGAAGAGAGGATCTGTTGATAAGATGTGGTGCTACTACTGCGACAGGGAGTTCGAGGACGAGAAGATATTGGTGCAGCACCAGAAGGCCAAGCACTTCAAGTGCCATGTTTGCCACAAAAAACTCTCCACGGCGAGCGGCATGGCCATCCATGTCCTCCAGGTTCACAAGGAACAAGTCTCCCAGTCAGTGTCTCTCTTTTTCATCTTGTCCTCCACCCACACACAAGCACGAGCATTCGCCATAAGCTGTTCATATTAGTTAACCTTTTTTGGGTTTTCAATGTCGATTTTAATGCCAATTTTGTTCTACTGAGACCTGGGCATTGAATGTTTAGCTTTCGTTTGTTCATTTAAATATACTGGGGGATACCTAGGGTTTCTGTGATAAAGCATTAGCGTTAATTCCAGGAAAATTGATATCGGTGATTTACTCAAGTTGTCAAGTTTCCATAGGAATGCTTAATTTTGTATTTTTTTTCCTTAATTATACGATTACATTCCTCACAGAGTTCCAAATGCAAAACCTGGAAGGGAATCAACAGAGATTGAAATTTATGGAATGCAAGGAATTCCACATGATGTTCTCGCTGCTCATTATGGAGAGGAAGGTATGCTTTATATTGTGCATGTTCCCTTGAATCAGGTTTGACATCACTTTTGGTTTGGTTTAGTATTAATCGGTGTACCATCTACAGATGATATCTTGTTTGGCTCATTTTTTCCAATGTTCTCCTTATATTTTCCATGTGGTAGGGAAAACACATACCATCCTATTTCAAATGACAGTCAGCTTTACAGTTCTCCTCCATCTGCTATCTAAATTTTTCCTTACTCAATGAAAATATCTTTTCTTTGCACTGCACACTACTAAAGCTTTGAACGGATATCAGGACCCATGAGATCTGAACTCCAGCAGTGGATTCGAGTAGATGTTTATTGTTCCTGTTGCTGGCTGTTCCATTTTTATGGATGGGGCGGTCCATGGTATTTTATATTGTCTGATTTATTAGGTGGGATATATTGAAAGAGAAATAACTGAAACCAAACTGAACTAGACCATTTTTTTAATGGTTTCTTTTACAATCTCTTTTGCCTTCAATTCAATTCATCATTAAATTTAGTTCTGCTTGGAGAACCAAAGAGTTAGGTCAGTGAGCCAAAAAACTCAATTGAATCTGTTCAGTGTGAAAATCATAACGCGCTCTAATATCTTGAAATTAAAATTTGGAATTTTATGAAGTTTTAAGCTTTATATTATTCTTCAGTTGATAGTTGAACCTTAATATTTAGATGGCTCGGTGATTGAATTTTGCTGCAATTACTGATTTGTGTCTCTATCAGGCTGATACCCTTATGATTACTATTATTATTATTTTTTACAGAGCAAGAGACTCCTGCAAAAACAGCCAAAGTTGATCTTGCATCATCTCAAATTGTTGGCAGTGTGATTCCGGGAACAATTGGTACTGGATTTCCTCCCCGGCCTACTCTGGGAACAATGCCTCCCTTGTATGTTCTTGTCTACTTAAATTTCATTGAACTTTACTTTGTTCTGTGTATAAAATACAATAACTTTGAGAAAGTGAAAAAAGAAAGAAAGATGGATTGATTTTTTTCCTTGCATTGTTAGTATCTGAGAATGTACATACATCGAAAATGCTATTCTATGCTTGTGAATTGTCAAATAATGCAACCAATAAATGTAATTCCTTTTATTCTTAAAAACATCATTATCTTTTGGAAACATTACCATTGTTGAGCAAATATAATTTCCTTATGAATGCAGTTATCCACGAGTTCCTGTGCCTCCTGCTGGTTGGCCGGTTCCACCTCACCCACAACCTTGGTACCCACAACATCCAGCTGTTTCTGTTCCTCCTGCTGCTCCTTTGCCGCAACAACCTTTATTTCCTGTGCAGAATGTGAGGCTCTCTGTACCACCTGCAATGCCCCCTGGGCATCAACAGTCATTACTAATTGCTCCTCCGGGGATGCCTACCGCTACACCCGACATTTCTGTGTCTCAACCTTTGTTTCCTGTTGTTCCTAACAATAGTGTTACTTCTCAAAGTTCGCCATTTTCTGCTACTATGCCTCCAATGAGCCTACCATCTAGTACTTTTGTTATGAAGAGCGCAGAGTCCAACTTTGGAGGCAGCACATTGCCACCTAATAGCTTTCATACGTCGGGAATTTCAGGTTTTATATTCTTTTCATTCTCTTTTTCTCTTAAATGTTTTTGACCTTGCTCTTTTTATCTGGTTTGGACAATAATTTACTGTTAGTTTTGTTCCAGGTCAGAATGAAATTATAAACCACCGGGTTTTTTTGGAATGAATTTAGTTAGAATGTAACTGAAGCATTGGCTGAGTTGAATAATGCCTTGATAACTAAACACTTCTGCTGGAAGAGGCTATTGTATCTTTGATCAGAATGAAATTAATACCAGGTTTTTTAGAATGAATTTAGTTAGAATGTAAGTGAAGCGCTGGCTGAGTTATTATGCCTTGATAACTAAACACTTCTGCTGAAACAGGCTATTACATCTTTGGTCAGTTGGCTACATTTATGAGTTATACTTCTAGTTGTAGTGATTAAATTTATTTGATTTTTTAACAATACATTTATTAAGGAATTGTTTCAGTTTTAATGCCATGACATAGTATTTATATTTATGGAAAGATTTCTATTTAATTGCAGTATATTTTTTATTTGAGTACACGGGAAAAACATTTGGGTTTTTTACTATTAGTTTGTAGGAAAATAGGAAATCAACAATGTTGATACTGGTGCTAACTGCTAAGTATGGGCAGAATGCTAATGTTTCTGTTGGAGGACACAAATCAAATTGTTCTTAATGTTTTTACTGTTTTTTGGTCCTTTAGACATCACAACTAAAAATATACCGTGTTGTGTCTAAAGTATTGTCTTCTACAATTGTTTATTACAGTTGTAACACCCGTAAATTCACATTCTTATGCATCTGGCCCAAATACTGGTGGGCCTTCTATCGGACCTCCTCCGGTAATTGCAAACAAGGCTCCAGTTTCCCAGCCTGCAACAAATGAGGTTTATTTAGTCTGGGATGATGAGGCAATGTCCATGGTTAGTAATTTTCTTTTCTTATCTGAAGTTTGTTTATGGAATGCTTTCTAGTGCTTCACCTTCATTGGACTGTGGAGTCATTGCACTCATTTGTGATATAAATTTTTTCAGGAGGAAAGAAGAATGTCCTTATCGAAGTATCAGGTGCACGATGAGAATAGCCAGGTAAGTCATAATTGCCTAAAGCTAATATTCTTCTGTGGATGGTGGTTGAGTCACTCAACCCAGGTGGTCCCGCATTGCATTTTGTCGTCTAAAAAGTTCTTTTTTTTTTTTGTCCGTAATTCTGCATGTACTTTTATTTACTCTGCTATCAAAATAAAAATACACCAAGAAAAACATCTTAGCAATTTGATTGATACGTTTCTACATTTTCAATCCCATTGATGCGATGAGATGTTTTATCTTACTTGGCCATTCTCCGGTTGGCAAGCAATTCCACCAATTTTGAGGTCAACAAAGGTTCAAGTAGGTATTTTCGTTATCTTTGCTAACGATTAGTAATTTAACTTGTATAATCACTCCAGGGCTCTCGAAGCTTGTTAAATATTAAGATCAGAATCTGTGCATTTGCTCTGTAGAAATTCTATCTATTCTATTTTTTGAACTCTCATTGTGATTGATCACAAAGTCTTGGGTTTGCTGGAACTACCATTTTTCCCGTTCATGTTGTACGATATTAAATCGATGTGGATTCAATAGTCCAGGTCAGCCCTTTTTGCAAAGTTTGGTATCTACCGACTGTAAGCTAAGCTTTACTTTTCCAGTGCTGATTACGAGAATGCCTGCTGTTTTTGTTCCCTAATAAGTTCTGACGGATTGTGTGTTTCAGATGAGCTCAATTGATGCTGCAATAGACAGAAGGATATCAGAGAGCAGGCTCGCAGGTCGCATGGCTTTTTAGTGATAATGCATGAGTGGTGCAGCAGCTGGGAATGCATCTTTTCGAGTCCTACTTTTAACATTGGTCGGAGAACTTGCTGTTACCGTTTTTTAGTTGATTTATTGTATTCTTTCGGGATCAGGTCTCGGGATAAATGCTATTTTATACCGTTGACAAAATTTAATATATATTTTCTTGAATTCTTAGGATCTGAAAATGATTCTCTCTTTTCATGTTTTGCAATAAAAGCCAGTCTGATTGTATCAGTGTTGAAGCTCCAGTAAGTGCGCCTACTCATTTTTTTTTATACCAAATCTGTTCTTTTCTCATTTGGTGATGTTATGCCATTGTCTGTAGCCACACTTCATTATGACTCTTTCCGTTATTCTGCTTACCCTAACTATGTCGATTGACATTGTTGTCGACTGATTTAAAACCCAGTATTTGGTATGCTTGAATGACTAGCGAATTTTTTGAATCAGAGCAGGTGTTTTTTTTAGCACAATCTGAAACCAAAATCAACGCACGCCCTTTATAAATTGAACAATATGTAAACAAAAACAATTCTTTATCCGGATAAGTAGAGCTGGACTCTATGTCGTTCATAAGTTGGTCGGAACAGAAAACTGTAGTTTGGTTTTAGCTTGAATTGGTCTCACTTTTTTGATATTTTTGTTTTATATATTAAGATTACAGAGAGATCGATTACAAAGGTAAAAAGTATGAATTTGAAAGTTCATGTAATGATATACTGATTCTAATTCAGTTGAATCTATATATTCGATTTCGATTCCATCTCTTGATTAATTTTTTTAATGTATTTCACAGTTTTTAAAATCAAACCAAAAGTCGGGGTATTTTTCTCTTGTTCTATTTTTCCCACTCTCGACCTCATAACTATGATTTCAAATTTGTTAACAAGCTCCTCTCTTTTTTTTTCCCTCGTGAACATAATTTTAATTAATCATTTAACAAGGCTTGATTTTTCGAAATAATTACTTCTTTTTTCACGAAATGACCATCATGCCCCAACTACGTAGCCTCCCTTCACTCAAAACCCTTTCCAATATCAAAAACCCTTTCGTCTAAACAAAACACACATTTCTTCTTGGCAACTTCGACACGGATTTTGCTGATTCACGCGTCTATTTTCTTCAAATTATGAAAGTCGTTCGGGCGCCATTGAGACCACTACGGGCCTCACTCTGCTCCGCTCAATTCACCTTACTCATTTCTCCCTTTTTACATCGCCTTTATTCGGCCGAGCCTCAGCAAACTGATCCCTTTTCTTCCACAAATTCTGGGGATTTTGAAGACCCACAAGAACCCGTATTTGATAGCTCCCATTATCCCGACTTCAATGTTGATTTGAAACCCAATGATGGTGATAATAATACTTGTAATGATGATGCAACTTGGTCCAATAGATACAGGGACACTATAAAAAGCAAAGTTTTTGGGGAGGATGTGTCGCATTTGAGAATCTTGAGGAGGGATGAGGAGAAGAAGAACAAGGCCGCCGCTATGGCAAAAGCTCTGCTGGAGCCGTGTCTTGATGAAGAAGATGAGGATGATGATGTGGAGGTGGGGGAGGTCAAGGAGGAGGACCAGAAGTCTCTGTCTGTTGCCATTATCGGGGCTCCCAATGCTGGAAAATCTGCTCTCACTAATTTCATGGTCCGTTTCTGTTTCTTTTTTTTTTTTTCGTTTTCGCTTTGCCTTCTGTTAAAAGCTTTGACCTTTGTGTTTTGGTCATGGTCGAGGGAATTTTTCAAAGAAAACGTTTGTTGGTTAACTTGCATCCTTGCTCTAGATAGACTAATCTAGAGTAAGCAAGCTATTGAGTAGTTTATTGAGTGCTGATGCATTTGTTTATTGGCTGCTTACTTTTATTGTGATCTAAGAACAATTGCAATTGGTTCAATGTTTTTGGCAGTTTTATTCTGCTACTGTTCTTGCGTTTCATGTAGCTATGTTGGTATTTGATATCGGCCACGTTTTTTTCTCAATATGATGAAGAGAAATCATTTACACAGGTAGTTACCAGATTTGTCATCTTTATTGATTATTTTTCAGGTTGGGACTAAAGTTTCAGCAGTTTCACGGAAGATAAATACTACAACGCATGAAGTGCTGGGAGTTTTGACTAATGGCGATACCCAAATTGTACGTTTAGATCTGACTACTTGATTCCCTTCAGTTTTTTATTTTGTGCATAGATTCCCTTCAGTTTTACCAGTATCATCTGAGAGCATATTTGTTTGACTATGCACTTCTGGTGTTTTATCTCCTTGATCTGATTTTTCAGTAAGTATATTTTCTATATGGTGCCCATTTTAAATTCACTGGAATGTGTTCTTATGTTTTAATCCTTCACATTAGGAATAATATAATAAAATGACTCTTTAGAAGAATATTTAATTGCCCCAAATCTAATTACTACTGTTGATGGTTTCCAACTAATTGTGATATTCTTTCAGTGTTTTTTTGATACACCAGGTCTTATGCTCAAGAAAAGTGGATTTCCTTACGATGACATCAAAGTCCGGAATGAAAGTGCATGGAGTTCTGTTTACTTATATGACGTTCTGATAGTTATTTTTGATGTGCACCGGCATCTCACCAGGTTTGGCTTTTCTTTCAGTAATTTGGTTAAATCTTTTATAATGTGCTGATTATTTTTTCTGATGTTCCCCAATATCTTGTTGGTACAGGTCCCTTGTTCTAAATCTGATGTGATTTCTTGAAGCTATACTGTAGATATTTTATATACGAAGGATGGAATATGTTCATAAGTAGTCATTTGTTCATATGATGCACATAAATTTATGTGTGGTATTTTTTTAGAAGTTTGTGGTTTCTCATTTTACTTAACCAAAGGCTCTGTCAGCACTGAAAGACATGAGTATCCGTTTCTCTGTAAGTTGTATTATACAGAAACATAGTGAACTGTGTTACTGCCACATATCAGGAAACTCATAAGTTGCAATTCTAATGATAAATTTAGATATGAGTGTGATGTTTTCAACTTGCAGTTGTTTCACTGTTTTGCTCTGGTGTATCCTTGGTTTATTACGTGGCTTGTGAAGTGTGAAGGTGTGACTTTTCTTCTTGTTTTTCATGAATCTAGACCTGACTCAAGAGTGGTGAGATTGATTGAAAGAATGGGGTCAATAAAGTACCCAAACCAGAAGCGTGTGCTATGCATAAATAAGGTTGATTTAGTCACAAAGAAGAATGATCTTGAAAAAGTTTCCGAGGAATTTAGAGACCTTCCTGGATATGAAAGGTAATTACTTTATCTCCAGTTGACTATTCATGAAAACGATGCCTGATGTTACTCTTAGTGCTTGCTAGGTACTTCATGATTTCAGGACTGAAGGGTGCCGGAGTGAGAGATCTTACTCGATATTTAATGGAGCAGGTAGTTATTAGTTAACGGGCATTAAGTTTAATAGATCATAGATTCCAACACTCAGGACGAAAAAAGTTTGTAAAAATTCATACAGTGTTCTGCATTTCTGTAACTTTTGTTTCTCGTTTTTCTCATTTTTTTTAATCAGTGAAAATTCGTTGTATTTCCTACTTTTTTCTATGTTTCTATGCACATAACAAATAAACGAAATGAGAACCCCTCTAGCTTTACAATTGGCTCTTGTATTTATGGTTAGGCAGTAAAAAGACCATGGGACGAAGAACCCATGGGCATGAGTGAAGAAGTTATGAAAAACATATCACTAGAAGTTGTAAGAGATAGATTGTTGGATCATGTGCATCAGGTAATTAATACTTGCATTGTATTATTTGTTTTGATGCCGGATGTGGGAGACAAGTGAGTGTTTATTAATTTTCCGCAAACATAGGAAATACCATATGGCATTGAACACCGTTTGATGGGGTGGAAGGAATGGAGAGACGGTTCTCTCCGGATCGAGCAACATTTCATCACTCACAAGATAAGCCAACGCAAAATTTTAGTTGGGAGTAAAGGGTCCAAAATAGGGTGAGCATGTTCATCATTTTTTCTCATAATTTTAATGGTTCTGCAAATAATAAAATAATGATGCAGGCGGATAGGCATGGAAGCTAACGAGGAGCTACGTTCTATATTCAAGAAAAATCTGCATCTTATTCTCATGGTTAGAGTTAAATGATGCAAGGAATCATCATATGCGATTATGCGCTGTAAATTAACCAACCAGCTGGTGTGTGTACAGAAGCCAGAAGGGATTGTGAATTATACAGAATTATTTCTTAAGTTGATAAAGTTTAGTATGGAGTGAATTAGCTCATTGCATTGAAAGAACCAAAGCTAAGGGGAATACATTGTTGAGGAAGAGCCGTGAATGCAGGTTCACAAGCAAAAGCATGCGAGTATGGACTGGAAAATAATCTGTGACATGCAACTTGGACTTGGTGTACAATGATGTTTAGGTATCTTCTTTTGGTATTTTAATGTCTGAATTTTTATATTTAGCTAAGGATCAAAGTTATAAAATTGTGGTTTTTTTAAATACCTAATATCAGTGTTCTAAAACTCGGGCTAGGTGACCGCCTAGGCGTTAGGATTTGTTGGTATTGAATGGATTTGTTGGTATTGAATTAAATCAGAACCTGACATAAGAAAAATTACATATTTCTGCTTTTAATTTTTTTTATAGGAAACGATATTTTATTAATAATAAAGTTAAAAGGAGTACATCAGTGGACTAGAAGTTCACTGTCATAATGTAGCACACAATATTAGAACTAACTTAGTGATACACATATTCCCAATTTCTCATTAAATCGAAAATGGAGACATTCTTGAAATCTTTATGAGTGTCAATCTACATAGCAATATTAATCTTGATTTTTTCCCAGCACTTTTCTATATTTGCTTCAATCTCTTCGAAAATTCTTCGGTTTCTCTCCAAGCAAACCGTCAAACAAATGCAATGAACCACGACATGCCAAACTCTGTTAGCAGTCTGCTGTCCCAAATCCATATTGAATAAGTCCTTTGTTGACTTAGGTATAATCCAAACCAACCGCAGCTTTGCTTTTATTTATCTTCTTTGTCTGCTTACGTCTGGAAGCATGACTTACATGTAATTTTTATTTATTTATTTTGATTTATCTTAGATTGTCTATTATCATGACTCATTTTGACTCATTTTAAATAGGATGAATGAACCAAATGTTAATTAGATTTTAACAAAGTTTGAGCTGCAATTTATTCTAAGAACCATTACAACTTATCGATGCAAATGCATTTTGGGGGAAGACGTACTAAGAAGTAACTCATGGAATTACAAGAGTGATGAAATAGACCCCGTCATCTTGAACGAGTTACTGCCAGGAATACAAGCAGAAGTGCGTGCTCCGCTTCAGCCACAAAATCAGGCGAAAACATTGAAAAGGGGTTCCAGTATTTTTTTCACTTTTTTTTACCAGTTTGGTAAACCAAAAGGATCTCTATAATTACAAAACATAATCAAAATGCCCTCCCTATAAAATAAGGAGATTGATTCTGCACATATTTGATGGGATTATTCGAAGCTACCCTGAGGGTAGTGAATAGATCCAATTGCCGATTTAAGATTCGGGCCATTGGATCAACTCGAGCATGTTGCTTCTATCACGATTTCATTGCGTTTGATTTTACATGATTCTATCCTAATTTCGTAGAAACTGATTATGTTTTTATTTGATGCAATCTTCCTGATGGTTAGAAGATATTGTTCATAACCAGTGTGCTCACCAAACCATCCAGCTATTTCTTTGATAGGCCTGCGTTGTCGGAATGTAGGGCATAATAATCAGAGTCTATTGTCCAGCATCTCCCTGTTTGATAAAGTGTTTGAAGCAATTCACAAACCTTGATTAATTTTAATAAATATTTTTATTTTGAATTCAGATGATGAATTAAATATGTAAAAAAGTAAACACAAACATTCGTCATATCGTATCTTTGACGTTCTCCAACCTCTAATAAAAAGAACCAAAAACATAAATAAAAATAAAAATAGCACCAACATATCATTATTTCTGTAGATGAAAATGTGTCGGATTTGAGTGATGTTTTATATTCTCCGTCCTCCTCGTCATCATATTCATTTATTATAGTCATTATGGTCTCCATTCGTTATTCAGTTTCATCTCATCTACATATCAGTCGAAAGATTGTATATTCACATCTTACTCAAATATCATATCATCACCNGTAAATTAACAAATTTATTATTATAAAAAAATATTAAAAACAATTTATTTTAATATTATTATTCAACAAAATAAAATCAATTTTATATTAATAATTTTATTCATTTTATGCAACTGATATCATTAAAAAAAATAAAAACATATTAGAATCCTCTTCATGCGAGTCCGATATCGAAAATTCTTATCCCTAATTATTCCCAACCACTGGGCAGGCCGGCATGCCTGCATTTTTGTCCAATCTCAGACCACTTTGCTTGACTTCAGAATCAGAGCTCACTTTCAAGAAAATGCAGGTGCCATCAACCCATACTGACTAAGAAAAGTATAGGAAAATTGGGATAGGATCAGAGGGAGATGTACACATAGATGAACAACCAAGAAGCTACTGGAGATGGAGCAAGCAAGACTTCTTCCCCGAAAAGTCTTTCGAGAATTGGGGAGCCTACCGATCGGCCTTATCACAGACGTCGCCCAGATTCAAGGACCGCCTCTTGAGTAGGCCCGATGAAGCAACGGAGCTCGTGGAGCTTCGGAAACAGAGTGAGAACAACATGAAACGCTGCCTCAACTGGTGGGACCTCACCTGGTTCGGATTTGGATCTGTTATTGGCGCTGGCATCTTCGTACTTACTGGTCAAGAAGCACACGATCACGCGGGACCGGCCATAGTGTTGTCTTATGTAGCCTCTGGAATTTCGGCGATGCTCTCCGTCTTCTGCTACACAGAATTTGCTGTAGAAATTCCTGTGTCTGGAGGGTCATTTGCTTATCTTAGGGTGGAACTTGGAGATCTTGCCGCCTTCATAACAGCAGGAAACATACTTCTTGAATCCATCGTCGGGACTGCAGCGGTTGCTAGAGCTTGGACTTCTTACTTCACACACTTTTAAACCGCCATCCCGATTCATTGCGCATACGGACCAATCTCAGTGACGGGTTCAACTTATTAGATCCAATTGCTGTTGGAGTTCTTGCAATTTCGTCGGGGATTGCAATGGCCAGTGCTAAAAAAACATCCTACTTCAACTGGATCGCATCCGCCGTAAATACAGTAGTAATTGTTTTTGTTATAATAGCTGGCTTTGCTCATGGGAAGACATCCAACTTAAAGCCCTTTTTACCTCATGGTGCTGAAGGTGTGTTCAAAGCAGCAGCTATTGTGTACTTTGCCTATGGAGGATTTGACAACATCGCGACCATGGCAGAGGAGACAAAGGATCCACACAGGGACATACCCTTAGGACTGATCGGGTCAATGTCGATTATCACTGTGATATATTGCTTGATGGCACTCTCATTAAGCACGATGCAGAAATACACAGAAATAGACACCAATGCAGCTTACTCCGTAGCATTCCAAAGCGTGGGAATGAATTGGGCAAAATATCTTGTCGCGCTCGGAGCTCTCAAGGGAATGACAACTGTTCTTTTAGTAGGAGCGCTTGGACAGGCACGCTACACAACTCATATTGCTCGAGCCCACATGATTCCACCATGGTTCGCCCCCGTCCATCCAATGACAGGCACCCCCATTTACGCGACGCTATTGGTTGCTATATCCGGTGCTTGCATCGCCTTCTTCTCAAGCCTGGATGAGTTGTCTGGTTTGTTATCAGTGAGCACCCTATTCATATTCATGATGATGGCAGTGGCACTTCTTGTGAGGAGGTACTATGTGCGAGGAACGACGCCAAAAACAAACCTTTTGAAGCTAAATGTGTTTCTTTTGGTCATCATTGCTTATTCCATGGCGACATCCGCATGCTGGGGGGGATTGTTAAGAGGGATAATAGGTAATTGGATTGGGTACATTATAACCATCCCTTTGTGGTTCCTGGGGACTTTGGGGATATCGGTGTTTTTGCCACAAGAAAGAGAAGCAAGGGTGTGGGGAGTTCCAGTACTTGTTCCATGGCTGCCATCTTTGTCAATTGCTACTAACTTGTTTCTTATGGGTTCATTGGGAGCTAAGACATTCATACGGTTCTTTGCCTGCACGGCTGTCATGTTAATTTACTATATATTTTTCGGGCTGCATGCCACGTACGACATGGCTCACCAGCAAATCAAGAACATGCAAGACGAGGAAGGGAAAAATCCTACCCCATAAATTCCCATCGTTTGCATTGTACGATGATGGGATCCAAATCAATCGAGCCCACAATTCATGAATCAATTCAAACATTATAGTTCCATATTCAGTATTGTGCCACGAGATTTCATTATCACTGTCATTATTAGCATCAAACTTTTTATGTACTTGTCAAATAAATTCAGACAACCAATTATCACGTGAGCCTCTCAAACAAAATCGACCGAGTTCAACCTACCGATTGTTCCAAGTTCATATCCAAACAATCCACTCTTATATGTGAAGCCATGGTAGAGTAGACCGATCGGATCTCAGATCAGCAATCACCAAAATAGATATTCTAAAATTGCTCAAAATAAAAAGGATATTCTAAAATAATTATATTGGGCTAGGCCTGGTGAAAGCGATGGGCTAAAATAGGCCCAATGTTCCGGGTTTAGTGTGTCGGAGGTAATTCTTACCTTGGCCCTACCGGAGTGTAAATATATCAGTTGAAATTATGCTGGTCACAGTTGTGCATATATTTCTGTAATCATATATATTAAGAATAGTGAAAGAAAACGGTTATCATGAAGCTGATTCCCGGCGTTTGATGGCTGCTGCTCCTCAATCTCAGCATCGCTGCGTATTTGGTCGTTCTTGCCTTCTCTCTCTATACACGTGTGTGTGTTTGCTCTTGTAACTTTACTTGTGAGTTACTGATGATTGTCGCATGTTTTGGCATCTCTGTATAGTGGGGAACATACCTTATGATGCGACTGAAGAGCAGCTTATTCAATTATGCGAGGAGGTTGGTCCTGTTGTTTCCTTCAGGTGAGTCAATTACAAGGTGGGATTTTTGAAATTGGGATTGCTCCCTCCTTTATATTCTCTAATGTGCATATAATCGCTTCACCTCTTCCTGAGGGAGATTTGCGGGAATCAGCTTTTTGCAAAAACTAGAGGAACCAATTTGTGCAAAAACAATTTTTTTTCTAAGCCCGTGTTTTGCGGTTGCCCCCAATTCTATCTCGTGAAATTGTGGTGACATGGGAGGATTGGCACGTTGGTCTAATTTACTAAGGAATTGACTGTAGGTTGTAGAGAACTTTGTTTTCGAGAAGATTAGGACGTCCTTAAAATATATCGGTCTTTCACTGGGATAATATTCGATAAATTGATGTTAGCCTTGAAGAATGACTAAGCTTTCTCCATTTTTTGATGGTGAATCATTCGTTCTTGGGGCCTTTTTTATTTAATTTAATCGGTGTCACTGACTCATTATCAATTAATAAAAGCCCTTCGTGATTTTCCCTTTCCTTGGTTTATCAGATTAGTTACTGATAGAGAAACTGGGAAACCGAAGGGTTATGGATTTTGTGAATATAAGGATGAAGAGACAGCTTTAAGTGCTCGTCGGAATCTGCAGGGATATGAGATAAATGGTCGGCAGCTAAGGGTTGACTTTGCTGAGAATGACAAAAATGCTGACAGGAACCGAGAACAGGTAAATCACTTTTACAAAGGCTGGTTCATAATCTGATCCTAGTTATTTGTAAGCATGCATTTTATTCTCCTAAGTTTAATTTTGAATTATTTGCATTCAGTTTTATTCAAAATTCAGAAACAATTTATCCCCTTGTGAACTTCTTGGCAAAAAATTTTTTCTGCAGGGTAGAGGTGGTCCCGGTATTGCTGCAAATATTGGTAAGTTTTAAATTTAAAATCTTTATACCTTCCAAATGTCTTCAACTGAAACTTCAAGTTAACTTGCTTGTTTTAGTTTATATTTTCAATTATCTAATGCAGACCCTCAAAAACAAGTTAGAGGTCCAGTGGCGCTTGGGGATCCAAATCTTTACCAGGCATTGGGTGATTCTGTTGCCATGGCTGCTGCAACTGTCATGGCTGGAGCCATTGGAGCCGCTCAGACTGCTAGCTCTTCTGATCAGATTGGGTTGCAAACTCAGGCCCTATTTAGCATTGATCCTTTGACTCTGCATTTGGCCAAGATGTCTAGGAACCAGTTAACAGAAATCATGGCTGAATTGAAGGTTAGAATATGACTAAAATTTGACATGGATTAACTTAAAGTATATTTCATTCAATGGTATCAATAGTTCATTTGGGTTTATTATTATTTCCTATGTTAAAAGACTGACTTCACAACTAAATAATAATTATGTGACTTTTAAGCGACAAGACGAGTTTCGTGACTAACTTCTTCTTGCCTGAAATGAATTTACAACCATATAAAAGGTTGCAGTATTAATGGCCGATAACTTATGCACCAATCATAATGCATATTTTCCGTGTAAGTTTATTTCTATCAATGGCTATATGACATCATATGATCATTCAATGATGGCAGGCAATGGCTACCCAAAATAAAGAGCAGGCCCGACAGGTCTTACTCGCCATCCCGAACTTGCCAAAAGCTCTTTTTCAGGTTTTTACTGGCCCTTAATCTTCTATGAGTCTTCTTGCTAACATTTTAGTGCCATTACGTACTGGTGCAATTTTTGGTTGTTTTTTATGTCACAGTCATATTGTATGGATTTTGTAACACATCTCTAAAGTTTATTTTGTCTGTCTTCTAATTTCCTTCATCTAGGGAGCATAAGAAGATTTTTTATACCTCTTTTTGATTTCTTCATAGTATAGCTTCCTTGCATGATTCTACACGACGCAATCGACTTATATTCACAACAATGTGTTTGAGTGCAGGCCCAGATAATGCTTGGGATGGTCTCTCCGGAAATGGTTTGTTTTTTTCATCCAGACTGTATCTTGCTATTATCTAGTTGAAAGCTTCATGGTGGAGGGATCAAGTTTGATATTATATACTATTCAGTTGCAGATGCCAAATATTAGACAACTCTTACCCCAGTCAATGCAACCTTTAGTGCAGAGTGGTCAAACTCTTCCTGGATTGCCTCCCCTTCAACAGAACAAACCACAGTTTGGTTTGTTGCCAGATTCACGTGAAAGTCAAATGTCTGCTAGTGCACCAAAGCTATATGCTCCGCTAACGCTTGTGCCGACACAATCTCAGATTCAACATTCACAACTAATGCAAAACCAAATTCCACATCAAGCTCAACTGCTTGTGCAATCTGGAGTTTCATCCCTTCCGTCTGTTCGTCCACAGTTATCGGGCGGCCTGC
Source organism: Primulina huaijiensis (assembly GCF_012295235.1). NCBI lineage: Eukaryota > Viridiplantae > Streptophyta > Magnoliopsida > Lamiales > Gesneriaceae > Primulina > Primulina huaijiensis. The sequence continues at coordinate 2,975,308 of NC_133323.1, read as the reverse complement.
CAGTCAGACCACAAATTAATGTGCCAGTTTCCTCTTCATTGACCCAACAAGTGCAACCTTCAATGTCACGACAGGTGGGTCAAATTCCACCTACTGATTTGGTGAGCATTGGCAGCTGATTACTCTGAATGCTAGCACTCAACTTTTTGCATTGATATGTCTGACCCACCTACTGATTTGGTGTGTAATGGCAGCATATCGCTCTGAATGCTAGCACTCATCTTTCTGCCTTAATATATCCACAGGTTTCAGCCAATGGCCCTTAGAAGCCCAACTTGGCTTGAGGTTTATTAACCCAAGAGTTGAAGTCACTTGACACAAATTTATAGGGATAATGAATTATCCGTAAAATGGAATCAACTTCAAGAACAATTGGATTCAACTTGTGATTGAATATATTTGTTAAGGAGCTTTATTTTTTCGGAGTCTGTTTAGGAAAATCATTTTCCACTTATACATAGTGTGTATAGAACTGAACTTACGATTGATAGATTGAACCAAGCCTTGACTAAATTTCATTTTGGCGCAGCTAGATTTTGAAGTTGGTACTAGTGTTCTTGGAAAACTAGTTGAGTGACATAATTATAGGTTACCATAAAAGATCCAGCAGGAACAATAGTTTGCACCATCCTTCATTTCAGTTATCTTCTGGGTCTTGTATAAATTTGTATTGATGTATGTATTATATTTGCGTGTCTGTGCATGCATGTGTTCATGTGCATGTAACTTTACACTGCAAAGTGAGAAAGGACTTGACCGAACCGCACATGCTGAGGCTGGTTTAACTGGCTTAATTTTGTGGGTGATTCAGTATTGTCTGATGGATTTTTATTGTCTGAAAGATCGACTCATTTACAAGTGTCTGCTAACTACCATGATCTGAATAGAAGCTTTCTTGAACATTTTGCACATATGAAAATGATATATTAAAAGCCATCTCGTCAAAAGTTTGTTGGCTCGTGGCTTTTGCAATCAACTTCAAAATAATTTGGTTTTTCTATTTTATGGTACCAGTCTATATCCTCAACATCCTCAGGTATGTTAGAGAACAAGGATCAGAAAGGGCTTGCTTTGAGTTCATTGGGGAAGGTGAGAATTGTGAATACTAACCAAGATCAAGTGATTAGAGCACCTAAACTGGTGAAAGTGAGTCATGGAAGGGGTACCACTTTATCAGAAGACGCAAGTATGCATACGCAAGTTTCTGCAGCATCCCAAACGTTTGTTCCTTCTGGAAAACAAATTTCTCAAGCAGAAGAATCTTCAAAGTCTGAGAAGCAAGCCTCGAAGGTTTTTAATTTTTCCTTTAATTATATATTTTTTTCCAACTAATTTCATCAGCTGTGATTTATTCTTCTCGTACCTTTTTTTGTTCTATCGGGTTGATATTTAATCTCATAATTTAACCATGTCTGACAGTCTGACTTCATTGGTAAAAAAACTTAGATCTCACTGATGTGATAGGGTCAAGTTTTGGAAAGTTTTCTACTGAATAAGATGTCTGTTGCTTGTCCATGGGACTAACATATTTTGTGTATGATATGCCAAAGCAAAAAAGGAGTTATTTTTATTTTTATGGGATCTATTGTTTCATAGTTGCATGTTTACACACTTAAGGTTGTCTCAGGTATTGTTTTAAACTTTCATTTTGGTTATAAATTGTGAAAGAATTAAAAACAATACTTTCTGGATGGTTTGATAAACTTAGTTCAACTTGATGCCTGCTTCTATTTTATCGACTCTATTCCAATATGTTGCGAATATATTATTATGGAATAGTCAGCCATGACTTGATCGTTTTGTAACCTATATTGAAGTTCCTGTGAATTTTTAAGGAAGCCTTGTAGTTTGTGAACTATGCTCTTAAATGTTTTTATGCATGCATGCATTTGTGTATCTTCACATATGGAAATGTTTTGAGGTCAATGTGTAAGCATGTTACAAAATATGATGGGCTTTCTTTTAAATAATAATATGACCGAATTTTGATATCTGCAGATGCAACTTCCCCTTGATGTAGATTCTGCCTTACTCGAGCAAGTGTTGAATCTGACCCCAGAGCAGCTGAGTTCCCTGCCGCCAGATCAGCAACAGCAAGTTATTCAACTTCAGAAGATGCTCCGGCAGGCTGCATGAATAAATTTTTTTAAAGCGTTGAGATTCCCAGCTAATCTAAAGTCATATTGTTTGTCTTTTGCGTATATTTTTGTGGAGCTTCTGGTTGCAAGTGAGTTGCATCGTGTAACAGTAAAGCTTGTCACCGAGAATAATGTAATAGAAATTGGAAAAGAATTTTTTACATATTCACCCGTGTCAGTTAATCGTTTTGTCTATGATAAGTGTGATATTCAGTGAACGTAGAAGTAATATTTTTTGGGTTTGATTTTGCGTTTTTTGGGATATCAGCTTATGTATAAAATCATAGACATAGCGTAGAAGTTTGCGAAGTTGTGGTTTCTTGAAAATTATGGAGGCTTATGCATGAGTTAAGTGTAAGATACCAGTAAGATTGACGATTGTTTAGCAGAAAAAGTTTTTATCTACAAGTCATTATACTGATACATAAAAATCCAATATAAATATCATTTATAAAAATATAATAATAAATTCAATATAAAATCTCATTAGAAAATAACAAATTTTAAAGATATAATTATTGTAAATATTGATATATGATATATTTGTTATATATTTTAACATTATTCTTGTATTATACTATTGTCTTCATGTAAGGGCAAAATTATGATTTCTCATTTGCTTCAGTCCAGACAGATAAACTTACAATCTTATTTTGTCTAATAAAAATCTAAATAAATTATATTTTATCGTTGCCAGTCAAAATATATATTGGGCACATCCATATAAAGAAAAGATCAAATATCTTAATCCTCAAAAAAATTATTATGGAAATTATTATATTATCCGGAATTATAAAAACTTTACTCTAATAATTCATTTTTATCCAATTTTTGGTCGGTTTCTCCCAAATTGATTGACAAAACAAAGCAATGAATCGCTCGCATGATTGCCCATGGGTTGGATAACGTTTTGGCCCAAGCTGAGTGTAGCTGACATGTCTATCAACTCCATCTCTCCGTCGCATTTCCAGGTGATAATATCTTCACCCCTGCCGTTCCTCTTTTGGAACAAATGCTTTACTTCTTTCGAACTTTTTGTTAATTGAGTAGATATGGAATCCACAGCTTCTGCAGCCCATTAGTTTGTGCAGCAAGAGCAGAATCCTCGGGCCTCCTCGGGTTACTGCCGCCGCATTGGTTACCGATGAACAACCCGACGATTCTTCCAATTTATACCCAATGTCAGCTTCTTCCTTCCCACTCTTTCAACCCTCTTCTCCTCTCCAGCCTACTCCCGCTTCCGAGGTTAGCTCTCATTTCTTGTCAATCAGTTGCTATCGGGCTTGTACTTTCTTTATTGTATTATTTACTTTACCAATGTTGTCCACGATAGTTTGAGCTTGCGGACCCGGATTTCTATAAGATTGGATATGTTAGGAGTATGCGAGCATATGGAATTGAGTTCAGAGAAGGTCCTGATGGCTTCGGAGTGTATGCCTCCAAAGATATTGAGCCTCTTCGTCGGGCCAGGGCGAGTTCTGTTCTTATTGGCTGATTAATCTTCACCAAGACTATGCATTGTTGACTGTGTGAAATCTCAAGAGTTTCTCATTGATTGGTATTGGCATCTTCTTTTGGCTGTGCAGGTGGTCATGGAAATTCCATTAGAATTGATGTTAACAATAAGCAGTAAGCTGCCTTGGATGTTTTTTCCAGATATCATACCAGTGGGTCATCCTATATTTGACATTATTAACTCGACCAATCCTGAGGTAACTGTGTGATAATGTACTTCCTTATCCATGTTATTGATTTAAAGAATTTCACCATATTTGTAGTTGCATTAGACTTTTTCCTTCTTAAAAAATCCCCTGCCTATTTGCCACCTATAAGTCACCTTACCCTGTTCTATTGGACATGTATTATTCGGCTGTCAGACAGATTGGGACCTCAGAATGGCATGTCTGCTTCTCTACGCCTTTGATTGCACGGATAATTTTTGGCAGCTGTATGGTGACTTCTTACCTAGTGCTGATGAATGTACCAGCTTTCTTCTAGCTACAGAGGTTGGAATCTTTGTTACTAACTTGGAAGATCCATTTGCAACTTTATCATTTAATTCTAATTCAACTCGTCTAATATGTTTCGTCAAGATAAAATTTTAGAATTCTTTTTTTAGTATCCTAGTTTTACACTTTTATTCTTGTAGATCATCAGCTAGTGTTAGGTTTGGAAAGGGTTTGAAAATGCATCTTGCAGGAAAAAGAAATTGATTTGACCTTGTAATTTTGAACGACATTCAAACTTTTTTTTTAAATCAGCGATGGAGGAGATTCTATTTGTTCCACATCCTACATGCAGTGGATTCTAGCTAGATTTAGGCAAAAAAATTACTTGCGTGCATCATTATTTGTCTTACCTTCTTATTTTAAATGCCGTTGAGCTAGATTCAAGGTAACAAGCTCAAACTTATTTATGGCTACACCTGTTTCGTTTGACACGCCTGATATACTTCCATTTCTCCGGCGTCTACAAAGTTCAGGAGGACCTTCGGGAGTTGCAGGATGAGAAACTTGCTTCTGCTTTGAGAGCACAGCAACAGCGGGCATTTGAATTTTGGGAAAAAAATTGGGTATCGGTTAATATTTTATACTTCGTATTTTCTATCCATTTTTTACCATATACTGAAGTTTAATCCCATCTTTATGTTAGCACTCTGGAGTACCCCTTAAAATAAAACGTCTTGCTCTAGAGCCCGAGAGATTCATGTGGGCAATGAGTATCACACAATCTAGATGCATCAACCAGCAGATACGAATTGGAGCCCTAGTCCAAGATGCAAATATGCTTGTCCCTTATGCTGGTTAGCCTCTGTGATTTTTTTGTTACTATATTTGTCTGATGTGCTTTACACACACACACACACACAAACGACAACAGTTCGACCAAACTATGGTAATGCAATAAAGGATAATGCTGCAACGTTGTTCTTTTGGCAACAGCCATTATTTCAACTTCAGATAGATGATAGAAAGCGGAATGTGTCACCCTCTGAAGCCTAAATGATCACCTACCATTTCTCTGTGTATGGGCATCCATATTTAGAGGCCATCAAATTCACAATCTATGGAAGCTATTATTTTTATAAGTTTGATACATCCTGTATACTTCAATCCGATAGTTTTGCATTTTGATTCATTTTAATTTGAGAGAAAGATTGTGGTTAAGTAAGTTCACAAAAACTCGCTGATCTAAGATGTTTCGTTCTTTGTTCTAGATATGTTGAATCATTCTTTTCAGCCGAATTGTTTTTTCCACTGGCGTTTCAAGGACCGGATGCTTGAGGTCTTGATAAATGCTGGACAACAAATCAAGAGAGGAGATGAGGTAATATTATGTTTTGTGTTCTGCATCAAATAGGAGAGCCAAAATGATAGGTCTCTTAAATTCTTGCATAGGAGATGAGGTAATGCTATATTTGTCTTCTGCATCTGTAGAAGCATCCTTTGCAAGAATTTAAGTGGCAGCACTTTGGCTCTTTTGGTTACCAAGAAAAATCAAACAAAAAGTGTTTCTGAAAACATTTGACATAAAGAAAGGGGAATTGATTGGTTTCCTGGGTACGTTGCATGTTTTGTTAATTGTAAAATTTTTAAGGAAGTGATAATTTACTTAAATGCATAAAGAAAGTAATGTCTCAAATACTTGACAAATTTATATTAGCAAATCAACTTTAAAAATAGAATTGAGGTGAGGAATATTGTTAATGAGTGCTATATGATAGGCATCTATCTCACCACAAATCCATTTTATTTTATCAAAAAGAATAGATGAACAGACAAACTAATGCTAGGCTCAATGATTCTTAAAAGTTCTCTTTAATGCAGATAGTAAAATGGTGCTTCTTCGTTATCATCGATATGATACTCGTGTTGTGATTTGTATGCAGATGACTGTAAACTACATGAATGAAAAGATGAATAACTTTTTCATGCAAAGATATGGATTTTCTTCACCCGTGGTAATTCTTTCTCATTTAACTTTGTTTGTAATCTACGATCCTTAAAATTTTGGTTCTTCATTCTCTACATTTCTGGTTACATCTCTGCCAAGAGAGGATTTACTGACTCTCTGATGATCTTTGTAGCTGAAGATTATTCAGGGCATTTTTGACTTCTAACTATTCGTTAGGGTTTATATGGTGTTATTTGGCATGCATCTGCTGCCACTGCTTTCCCTTAAGTCGAGATCAAAATTCAAAATTGACTATTTGATTTATAAATTTTAAAGACTCTGCTTTGGAGTGAACTTGGACATGGGGTAACTCAAATATCAACCCTTTGGTTTAGATTTGTGAATCCTGTTGGCAGGATATATCAATATTTGTCAATATTTTTGACACCTTCAAAATGTGGAACTCTTGTTTTCTTTCATTAATTCCAGTGCAGGCATCAGAAGCATTTACGCATCCCCGCCATAATCTCGATGGATTTAGATAACAAGTTTGTTGGCTTCTCAAGTTTACTTATTTGATTTTGACAATCTTAATCATTTTATATTGCTGATGTATTATCTCTGATGCCTTTTTTGATTTGTGAAAGTTGATTTTTTCTTTGTTAATTTGTCTTATGGTTAACAACTCCCCCTTTTTACCTGAACATTGCAGAATCCTTGGGATGTTATCCAGTTCTCTGGTCACTCACGGGTTCATCTAGATTCTTTCTTATCAGTCTTCAATATTTCTGGCCTCCCCAAAGAATATTATCACAACAGTAAGTCATTGCACTTTTTCTCATATGCCATTTTATGTTTAACATTTATTTGTAAATTGAGTCGAGTTATTTTATGACTCATGAAATAGAGATATATTATCAGGTAAACTATCTGGTGACGGGGATACCTTTGTTGATGGAGCAGTCATTGCAGCTGCAAGAACATTGCCCACCTGGTCGGATGGGGACATCCCTCCTATTCCAAGTCTTGAAAGGAAAGCTGTGAAGGAGTTACAAGAAGAATGCCAACGGATGCTTGCAGAGTTTTCCTCAACCGCAGAGCAAGATCAGCAAATTCTTGGTAAGTTTACGGTTCAGAGTAATGTTTTCTAGCCATGGTAAATATAATCAATGTGCTCATGTCACAGAGTCGATGCCTGAGGCTAGGAGGACTCTGGAAGCCGCAATAAAGTATGTAAACTTACCTGCACATGGTGCTTGGTGTAAATAATACGACCTGACTGAGATACAACATATGCATACTGGTTGTTATTTTCAGGTATCGGATGCATAGAAAATTATTCATAGGGAAGGTTGTCCAAGCATTGAATGTCTATCAAGAAAGGATACTATACTAATTATGGATGACTGATGCTAAGCTGTGGAACAAAAGGCTAGAAGGTCATCAATAATGGCATCAACTCAAATATGAGGGAGCTGGTGCACCTAGCTCTTTGATGCAATGTGTTGCGACTTATGATCCCCACTATCAGATTCAGAGGAGAATATTTTGTTGATGCCAGGGCATTAGTTCTACTGTAACTTGTAGGCTTGTTACCCACGTTGCTGGTGCATTGAAATTTGATGAGCTAGCATTAACTTTTGCAACTTTGGAGAACCTTGGAAGTCTTACTGTCACACTGGAATCACTGTTCTGGCAATTTTTCTCAACCTACAAATATTGAAAATTTAATGCGTGGACAACTTTATTTAGACATTGAATGTATAGAGTGGAGAGTGATCGCTTGAGACAATGTCAGAACCCACTACATCAGCTCCAATAACAATTTTATTTCTCAATATAGGTTATTTTCCGCACACATTTTATGACCACGTTTACTTGACTCGTACTGTGTGTAAGGTAAAAAGAACAATGCAATTTTTTAAAGTACTTTGGAACATTGTTGGACCTAGAACAGAATCAGCGGTTTGGAAGGGTAAACAATGGCTCCATTTTTCGTTCCAGCTCCCACATTCTAGTTAGCTTCTCTTCGTTTATCTTGTTCAGCACCGGATGTTTCTCTTGTTTTGTACTGTTACGCTCCAGTGCTCCACTTTAGATTCTTCACTTGTTTTGTTTCAAATTCATGAATATAGTTACTCGAATCTTCAAGCTGGGGTCTGGATGAAACATTTCATAATTTACTAGAAATTAATCCAATGTTAATTAAGTGAGACTGCTTTTATCTATGGAGATAAACTTGTGTAGGTTGTTTTGTGGGGCTTGGAGCTTCAATCTCAAAAGTTGAGTATATGACTCTATTATTTTGATTTTCTTCTGCCACTACAGATTTCACATCAACTGCAGTGTACATATTCCAGCAATGACAGTTATATTTCCAAGCACTAGCTTCTTTCATGTAACGTGTGCATAAAACTCCCTTTTTGTTGAATAAGTTTGTTCATTTTTTTCACAAGTTTTTGAATTTAGGTTTTATTACTAGGTGAAAGAAGAAAAGAAATTGAAGACCGACGATTTAAAGCTACCATTTTACCACATCACGAAATACAAACAGATAATGAACTGAAAGGTGAATATATTACAATGAAAAATCAAAGTTAAGTTTGTCTTATTGTGGTGGTGTGTTTGCATATCAAAATTTTACATTCAAAACCTTTTAAGGTTTCTCTCTCTCTCTCATTTTATATACATGTGTTGTCACTACTAACTAGAATATTATGCGTCGAGGAATGAGAAGCTCTCACTCGCTCTCTCTGTAGCATGCTTAAACAGATCTTAGAGGTTCGTCTTGGTGGTGAACAACCTGATTTTGATTCTGGTGGCTGTCGAGTGGCATGTACTGAGACATGATAGCCATGATCTCCTTGTCCATATACGACTGTAAAACACACATACATGCTAATATTTGTTAGTTTATTGTAGTAAATAAAAGGTTATATTCACTACTGGTAGATACTTGCCCTTAGTCTGTATCTGTAGAATATGTAACCAGCAACTCCGACAGTCAATACTACAGCTATCACCGATAAGGTAATGAGTCGCCCCACTTTTGTATTACTCCTTTCTGTTCATCCACCCAAATATAATTTGCAGTGAGTGGTGCTCGAGTCTCTTAAAAGTGAAAAAGGGATTATCGGAGGTTAGCTTTACCAATACAGGTGTTATGTTCCTTTATGTAGATTTTATTGTCCCCTTTACACCTGCATTGAAATCCACCCCATGTATTCTTGCAGCTGCAACCATCACATTGGCAGGCAAGGTTTTCCTTGCATTCATCCACATCTGGTATTGATTATCAGTACATGTGTTATGTATATAAGCACAAGTGAGAGATGTGTGAACAATCATCCATCGATTCATTCAAAGATAACTGCTACACACACACACGGACTATTTTTGTTGAAAGAAGAGAATGACCTTCACATTTACGACCATCCCCTCTAAAACCAGGAGGACACTTGCAGCCTGATTTTTCAGATTCCTGCATATAGACGGTGTGAGTCTCAGTGGTTATATTTTGAAAACTAATCGATAGTTTTCACAAGTTAATGTCGTAATAAATAGTAATGGATTACTATGCAGGCTGAGAATGTGATCCCTTCTTTGGTATCAGACCAGCAGCCTCCGTTGTTTATCCAACACCTTCCAGCTCCAACACCTAAACACACAACACGAAGACAGTGAGAAAAGCATGCATTAATGTGTGCATATGTATGTATTCGTCTCGTGTGTCTCAGGGACTTAAAAGGCTTACCTTGACAAGATGAATATCCATCTCCTTGATATTGAACACCATTCACCAAGGGGCACTCACAAACTCTCCCCCTGAATGTGTCCTGTGGTATCATCATCAAATTTTTATATATTATATCATTATTAGATTCATGTGTCTTTAAGCAAATGAAAAAGACTAGTATTCTGGTATGCTAAATTTTTTTGCTTTTACTGACATTTTTAGGTCCATGAATATTTTAGAAAAGATGAAAGATCCCACAAGTACATAAAAAGTGTCCGATATAAATAAACTAAATATAGAAAGGAGTACTTTATTAAACAAAATGATCCATATAAAAGAATGATTTCTACGGATTCTTCTTTAGTATATGGTATAAACTATTATTCTTACGCATTTATATCACTTCGTAGTTTTTACTCCTCTAATTAGCTATGGTGGTGCTCGGTGATGGATCCATCATACCTTACAAGCAGTGACATTTGATGCTGGATCCTGCCAACACCCACCATTGTTCTGGAGGCACTCATTAGTCTCAATATCTGTTCATCGCCAGCAACGGATATCATTCCTTGTAACAATAGAATCAATACACACGTATATAATTCAAACTTTGTCCCCAAAATATGAATCATTCCTTTGGCATAGACCATCCCATTCAAAATCTTTGGGTTTTCTCTTTACAGTTCGAATGGAACTGGATGTACGATGTAAAATAATAAATTACCTGCGCTCAAGCAAATAGGAGGATCGGTGGTCTCCTTAAACCCAGCGCATATGGCCTTCAATATTGCGCCACTCTCCAACTTACCTTTGTTAACAATAATAATGAACAGTTGATTAAAAATAAAGAAAGAATAAGTGCAAGGAACCAGCAAGTGAGCAGACGCCCTGCTTGTATTTGTATACCTCTGTATTGAACATTATTTATGAGCATCGTTGGTAAGATTGTAACATCACCACGCGATCCGTGTCCGACCTGAAGATCTTGCTCTGCTTTCAGGATTTCATTTTCCCTGTCGGCTTCGGTGTCACCCATGCACTTGTTTATCTTCTCCATTGGGAGATCTGAGCATCATCTTTATTCAGAAGAATGAATGTATATGATTAAGGATTATTTGAATGATATTAAATGATTTTACCGAGTGATTTGATGACTTGCTCTGCACATTCTTTGCTGTATCTCTTTTCCTTCATGGAACACCTGATATGGAAGTCAGTGACATAATCCCACCACACCCATGGCCTCTTGCTCTCATTCGCAACTCTGTGCACGCAAAGCTGCCTTAAGTTCTCGAACACAACATCTTTTCCTTCGTATCCCTCCCTGAAATCCTGCTCCGGATCGGGCGCACAGTATCTCCCTCGGTTTATGCACTGAGACTTACACTGTCTGGTCTCTAGAAAAACCTCGGGACAGTACCATGTTATGTAGTGAGGTGTGAATTGTGTGTAGCCTCCTTTCTCCAGTATTTGAGCGTGTCCTCTGAAATTCTTGACGAAATTCATCTGTTCATCGCAACGGATTCCACACTCGTCGTTGCTATTTGTCCACAGCTCGTATTCGACCCTTTGATCTGGATGGGGCATCGACTCCGTCCAGTCTATCTTCAACACCACCTCCTCAGTACCCCTCTTCAGGGCATCCCTGAGCGTGTCGCCGAAGGACCGGTCAATCAAAGCCGAAGGAATTCCAATTTTCTCTATGTATCCATCGGCATCCTTGCTCTCCTCAGGAGAATCCATGGTGATCAGAGGTTCGTCTTTTGTGTCAGCCACTAAAACAGCCGCTGCCCCCGCTTGCTGCCCGTTCCACACCTTCAATGCGAAGTAGCAATCACCACGCTCGAGAAGAAGAATGGTGGGGCGAGATGAGTTAGATTTGAAGGGCTTGTTACCATCGAACGGAGAACATCCCCTGGCTTGGGATGATTCAGGATAACGGAGAGCGCCGAACATGGATCCACCGTAATCAGGAACTCCAAAGTTGGCAATAGCTGCATCGTGCTTTGACCGTAAATCGTAGGGAGACACCACGCTGACGCTGCTCTTCTCCACCACAAATCTTGCATCCACATACTGAAACACGGCCTTTGCTGACACCACCAGCATCACCAGCGTCAAGAAAGAAGCCATGTTGAATTCAAAGGAAGTGATGAATGGTGGAGGAAGAAATGCAGTATTTGTTACGGACAACACGCGGGAGGAGGAAGACTTGGGATCATGAAAGTCTACGGACTAATATTGTATGAATCCATTTGTTTGTTTGCATGCCAGTTGACTTCACGGCGGGGCGATGATGTTATTTGTGACGTTAAGGAAACCCGCAGAAAATGTAATTAATTAGCTATGAATCGGTATAAGAATCGGACAAGACTAATTAACTGTTAATTAATGTCATCTACTAATACATTTGTTTAATTGCACTGACTTGAATCTTAACATACAAATAAATATATAATCATGAATTTTCTAATATACTTTTTTTCATTTAAATTAACAAATTAAATCAATAGTTTTTTTAATGGGTTCATTTTTATTCACTGTCCATCTTAAATGACTTTGGACATTAGAGTAGGTCTCTTGTGAGACGATCTCACAAATCTTTATATGTGAGACGGATCAATCCTACCGATATTCACAATAAAAAATAGTACTCTTAGCATAAAAAGTAATACTTTTTCATGGATGACCCAAATAAAATATTCGACCCACGAAATTGATCTGTGAGACCGTCTTACAAGAGTTTTTGTATGGACATTAATACATATTGAATTCATCAAATATTTTTCTTTATTGCTACTAAAATTGATTACTAAAATGAGTGGATTTTTTCATGGTTGCTAATAAATATTTAATGTTTTTATCTTATTTTTTCTTTTATTTTACATATAAACACATTATTTGTATAACAAATTGATTTTTAAATATGAACTAAGAAGCATCATATATTTTATTTAAATTTTTTCTATATTAATGTTTGTGTGTGTTTTTGTGCTTATTTTTTTTATTTAACGTTGTTAGAAATATTATATACATAGAAAATTTAAATCATAATGTGTTATTGGTAACGCACATTAATGGTCCACCAATTTTATTTCACAATAACTATAATATTTTTATTTAATTATTTTTTAATTTTTTAAATATAATTAATAAAATTTGTGAGCCTTTCAACTCTATTTTTCAGTTTTTTCATACTATTATAAACATATTATATTATTTTTTATGATTTTTATAATTTTTATATATTTAATTTAATTTTTTTGTTAATTAATATCTATAAATTTGTGAAACTTTTATA